>NW_025999949.1:33368121-33389546 GCF_001458135.2 Marmota marmota marmota | reverse complement strand
TGTTATCCTGATTGGCTTACCCCTAAATGTAATCTGCTTCCTTTCTCTTGTAGCTTTTAAAATTCTCTCCTTATTCTGTATGTTGGGCATCTTCATTATAATGTGTCTAGGTGTGGATCTCTTATGATTTTGCACATTTGGCGTCCTGCAGGCTTAAAAACATGGAACGCTTCACGAATTTGAGTGTCATCCTTGCGCAGGGGCCATGCTAATCTTCTCTGTATTGTTCCAATTTTAGTATGTGTGCTGCCGAAGCGAGCACTGCAGGATGATTTTATGGCTGCCAATTTATAAGAAGACAAATTTGCCTCTGTAACTTCCCAACTCTTGGCTAATACGCCTATTGCTTTCTTCTCTTAAGTTAACTGGGTTTTTTTTGTTTGTTTGGTTTTTTTTTGCTTTGTTTGGTTTTACATTTTGTTTTCTTTTGTTTTTGTCTTCTAGGCTTGTGGCTCATGCAGAAATTAAAGAAATCCGGGTCACTTCTGCAGCTGACCTTCAGGGATAATGCTGATTTACGCAAATGCTTCCTGTACCAACTAAGCCAAAAAACAGGTGGGTGTTTCCCTCAGCAGCTGCGGATCCTCCTCCTGAGATACACATTAGCTTTGATGCTGTGTCATTGCATGAGAGCCTCTGTTCTGAGGCTAAACCATGCACAGCCCCAGGCAGAGGTCTGGTAGGACCCTACAGAAAGTTGAGAATGCACTGGGGCTGGCCCAAATTGGGTATGGTGAGGAGATCCAGGGAGCTAAGCCTCTTTACCCTGGAAGCCATAGTTACCAGGAGCTCAGCTTCCCTTGCCCCTCCCCTTCCCATGTGGCACATGAGAGAGGAGAGCCACAGAGTGTGCAGGGTCACTGCAACACACAGAAGTGCCAGCTTCTGTTTCCCATCAGCCCTTGAGTATTGTAAGTGCACAGGTCCAGGGTCTGTGTGCCAGCCACACTCAGGTACAGATCAACCTACAAAAAGAGCAGACAGGACACCGCACATGTGTGGTGACTGAGTCCTGGGAGAGGACTGTCACACAGGCCTCACATTACAACTCCACCCACTGTGTCACAGGAAGCAGAAAGGCATTGAAACTCTGCCAGCACAGGGGAATGACCACAGAGGATAGGGCTGATGGTGGCTGAGTGGCTGTGTAAAGAGTAGAGCCACTGATGGTCAGCCTGCCCCATGCTAGCCTGCTAGCTGACCTTGCCCAGGGTCAGCTCCAGGTACCCTGTCCTCCACCCTCTGTGTACCCCTGTGGGGACTGCTGCGCCTCCAGGAATGTGAATCCAGAAGGCCCAGGCTGATGTGTAGCCGGGGCAAGTTTCTTTCCTCCTTCCTTCCTCAGTGTTTCAAGCTGAATGTTGTTATCCCTGTGGGGGAGACAGGACTGGCCAGAGGAGAAGTGGGACTGTGTGTGGTCACCATGAGGTTTCAGCTTGTCCCAACCATGGAGAGCTGAGGTGACCCCACAGAGCTGTCCTGAAGTTAGGTGAGGGGTCAGCCAAATCCTCCCTGCCTCCAATCTTCCAGCCGTTGATGGTGGCCATGCCCAGTGTGTGCTCCTGGGGTGTGATTCAGCGACCCACTCGTGGAGGGATACTGAGAGCCATCAACATCCTCCTGCACAGCAGCAGCTGGGGTGAGAAGGGCCCTGTGCTGACCAGGACCTGGGCTGTGCACACACTCCCTGGACCCCGGGATAGGCTCTGGGAACTGCAGGATGTGCTGTGGTGACCTAGGTCTCCACGTGAGGACAGATCAACAGAGCAGGCTGGGGAGAGGGCTTAGTTGGCCGATTATTTCCCTAAAGCAAGTGACATAATGAGCTGAAATCACAGGGCTGCTGTGGATGGAGAGGAGGAGAAGCAGAAAACTCAGACGTTCTCACAAAATCCTTAGTACTCCTGCCCTACAGAGGCTCGCTCTTTCTTTCTTTCTTTCTTTCTTTCTTTCTTTCTTTCTTTCTTTCTTTCTTTCTTTCCTTCTTTCTTGTCACATACATGCTTCTTTTTTCTTACTGTTGCTTGATATATATCTCCTAAGTTTCTGTGGCTAAGACACCTTCCCTCCAAGGGCAAAAGCCCCAGTGCATTCTCAACTTCCTGTAGGGTTCTACGAGGCCTCTGCCCTGGGCTGTGCATGGTTCAGCCTCAGAAAAAAGGCTCTCATGCAATGACCCCAGGGCCTTGTATCTCCTCATCTGTCCCCTCTGGAGAAGTCTGTACAATATGTGCAAACGGAGGGTAAGTGGAAGCTACCTGGGTCAGGCACTCACCCAGCTCCTTGTTACAGGGCTGCAGTATTTTAAAAACGTTGTGCTGGTTGCTTCCCCCCAAGACCGCTATGTGCCATTTCATTCAGCCAGGATTGAGATGTGCAAAACCGCCCTCAAAGACAGACACACAGGTAAGCATCCTTGAATTCCTTTAAGGATTTTCTGATTTAAAAAGCAAAAATAAATTCATAAAGTTGACTATTCTTATCAGGGACAGCAGGGCTCTGGCTTATCCTGGAACAGAATACTGGTACAGAGTAGACTTGGGTGCGGGGCAGAATCAGGGAGGACCCATGGAGGTGGCCCTTGGGCTGGATGTTAAAGGAAAGGCCTTGCAGGCCACCAGGAGAGGGGATGGGCTGGCTTTCTGGTTTCCTTCGATATGGTTTATTCTATGTCAGACATTTGGATTGTTTTTATTTTCAAGTAAGTGATATTTTTGTCTTATTGTATGACATTTAAAAAAATTGTCTGCCAAAGGTCCCAAGATTTGGCACTAAATGTAAATCAGTCAGTGAACATTTCTACTGGGACCTAGGATAACCAACAGGAATTTTGATGACAAATATTTGAAATGCAATTTGACGTGCAAAATAACATTGTTTTTTTCATGTGTGATATATGCACCTGAATGTAACTTGAGGCACATCACCAAATGATGCTGTCTTTTTGAAAAATGTTCATTTATAGAACATTTGGAGAAATGGAATCTATTTCAACAAATCAGGATCATATCTAATGGTACCTGTGCCATGACTCACATTTCATGTATTTCTGAAAGTCTCATTTTGTATGTTTGTCATATTAAAAGTCAAAATTTTGCATCATGACTCAGTTTAACGTGATGTCCTCTTCATTTTTCTGTATTAACAATACCACACATATAAGCACATTTTCATAATTGGCTTTATCTATGAATATATTATAATTAACAATTTCCTCATCTTTGGACATATAGGTTGGTCATATAGGTTCCAGAAGAATTAAAAAATTTATTAGAAAGTGCAGTGTGGCAAAAGCCTCTGTGTGTGTTTGTTACACATCTAAATACGGCATTAGGGTGGACTCCCAGTCCTGGTGTCATTGAGGAAAAGACATTAACGAGCTAAATCTCTTTAAGATGTCTGCCAAGTTGTCTTCAAAGTTGTACATTCAGTGTATGTTACTATCTATCTCACTCTCCTACCTCTGCGATTAAGTATTAAAGGTATTTGATAATAATTTTTCAATCTAAACTTTCAGGTATTGCTACTTTTCTCGCACATACTTTTTTCCTCTCTTATTTTTTCTAATTGCCCATGGGACACCTTTGTACTCACTGCCTGTGTCCTATTCCCAGTGCAGACTTGATCAAACACAGTCATGGGCAGAAATCTCTGGACTTGTTCTCATGAGGGCACTTGCTAAGTTTTCCTGCCTACTTTCAGAGCTCCCTACCATAGAGAAGCAGCTCTGGGGACACCTGAAACCTGGTAAAGCCATGAGGAGGGCTCCCCAAGTCCTCACACTGTGCCAAACCTGACCCGGTTCCCAGTTTGTAAATACAGTTTGTTGGAACAGCCACACCGTTCATTTATGAGCTGTGCATGGCTGCCTTCTTGCTACAGAGTTAAGCTGAGTGGTCATGACGTGGTGTGCCTGGGAGGCCTTAGGTGCACTGGGAATGTCCACCCTGGCTTGAGTAGCAAGCTGCACCCTTGGTCACCATATGCTGCACACCCCTGTCCATGGTTCAGCTCATGCAGGCTTCACAATGGCCTTTGCTGAGGGTATCCTCGCTCCAGATTTACAGATGAGAAGGCCGAGGTCTCCGGAGGGTGAGAGCAGGGAGTTCTGTAGCTGGCACAAAGGTACCACGACTAAGACGAACCTTGACGTCTCTACGCTCCACTTGGAAGTAGTTCATTGAGGTTGACAGAATTCCATATCCTCAAAGGATGCTAATAGACGTCTTAAACACTCTACCTAAGTTCACATTTTCTGTTATGCTTTTAAGTAAGCATCAAATAAATGAAGCTTAATTGGCAAATTAAAAATTAGCACACGATTTTACGTAGAATTTAATTCATGTTCAGTTGTTGATGTCGTTGCTTTTTTTGAAGTACAACTATTTCTATTTTTCAAAAGTTCTGAAATAAAATGCTTCCCAGCTTTGGCAGTATCTTTGTGTCACCACTCAACTCATTGGCTAAACTGCCGTATAGACGATTCACACCTCTCCCAGAAGTCAGTCCAGTGCTTCCCTGGAGAAAGAGTCATGAATGGCCTGCTGTGTATGTTTCAAAAGTTCCCAAGGAATTCCTCAGGTGTTACTATCTGAGCAGAAAATTATCTGGTTGATAACCACTACATTTTGAGTGACTTTTTTTCTGTTTTTTAAATCGACCTCAGGCCTTCACTGCTTGTACAGTTTAATCAAATTACGATATTGATGTAATGATAATGCACTTTCATTTTCATCTATCAAAACCTGCATGGATTCTTTTTGTTACTCCCTGGTATTCATAGACATCATTTTAAAGGGCACAGAATTATTTAGCTGGCCAGTGAAGTGTGGTTTTCTTAAACATTCCTTCATGATAAGTTTTGATTGACTTCCACTTTCTCTCTGAAAGGAACACTTTACTCACTAAAGTATATGACATGGTACTTTGACAGCCTTTCATTAACTACCGTAATGCCTACTGTTCTAAAACAGTAATGGCATCTTGCAAAGGATTATACCGTTTATTTTAACCCCTAATATTTTTCAGGTCAAGATAAGATGAGGACAGAGATTTCACAACGAAATCCCTAGTTATTTTTAATTTACATTTCAACATCTCCTACTTTGAAGTTCCTCCAAAAATCCAAAGAAGGTGATGGGAGGAGGAAATAAACAATGTTTTTTTATGTGTGAAGGGTCCACTGCCCTTCCCAGACTGAGAAAGCAGAACTCCAAATGGTGTCCCTTGCTGAAAATAGTCTGAACTTTCACATGGGGGAGAGATGGAGGACAGGGTCAGGGGAGTTTCTGGAGTGGGGCTGGTGGCTGTTAGACTCAGTGTAAGATGGTCCCTCTCAGTGCACACCCTGAGGTGCCACACTAGACCTGGAGGCCATGTCTAAGCCTCTGGGCATTGCCTCTCTTGTGTGTCAAAATTAAGGCATCTTAGCACTCGGGATTACCCCAAAGGGTGCATTGCATCATATAAAAGTGGTCATGAACAGCATCGCAGTCAGGAGAACAGGGCTAGGTGTGTGTTGTGGACAGGTGTGCAAATGTGCTCAATGGTCATCATCACTGGATAGCACTGTGGGTCGCACCGACTGATGCAAAGCTGCACTGAGTGATGTTTTAGACACAAACACAGATGATTCTGACTTCCAATTATCAAGATAAGACAAGCCCCAACCACCAACCATCCGGAGCCCCTGCATCGCCCTCTTCTCCCAGGCCCTCAGCATCAGGATAGACGGCGCAATGCCAGATGGCTTGTATGAGGTGTGACCTGCTTCCAGCCTCTGTTGGGATGTGTCTCCAGGAATGGAGTTTGAGTCTCTGAGGGTCCTCCTTGGTGTAGCTCCTTTCCTGTCCCTGTAGAGAGGACAGCCATCCACTGAAAACCCCTCCCACTTCTGCTGATTTTGGTTCACGGGCCCACAGAGCACTGCCTGGAGCTCTCTTCTCATCCTTTGCTATTATTTCATATTTATTTCACAAACTTTTAGAGCAGCAATAAGATCCTGACCCAGGCGCACACAGTCAGTGCCCTGTAGATTCCACTGCCAACTTCTCCACCGGCTTCATCTGTTTCTTTCCTTCTTCCAGGGCCAGTTTATGCGGAAATGATCAACAACCTTTTGGGCCCTCTGATTGAAGCCAAGGACTGCACTTTAATCAGGCACAACGTGTTCCACGCCCTGCCCAACACTGCCAACACCCTGATCGGCCGAGCCGCTCACATCGCGGTGCTAGATTCGGAACTTTTCCTAGAGAAGTTTTTCTTGGTGGCAGGACTCAACTATTTCAAGTAGTGGCTGTGAGGGAGCAGGCCTGGGGTAGCCCTCCAGAAGTGTTAAGGTGAACTGAGTGCTTTTGCTGGGGCACATGCCCCCTCTGCCATGCCAGGATGGAGTAGCAGGAGAGGTGTGGGGATGGGGCTGGGTAGAACTGAACCCTAGTGGTGCTTCTGTTTAGAGATCTGGGAACACAGAGTGTAAAAGACAACAATCTTTGCTTGAATTTGTCTAGCCACATGGAGTCTCTTTTAAGATGCTTTCTAGGAAAAATAGGGGAAAATAAAGAAAAAACGCTTGGAGTAGGAGAGAGCCCCCCTTCTTCACCCTCACGGCTCGCAGACAGGTTGCTCCAGTTGAACTGTCTAACATGTTACTAGCTCATAGCTTTATCATTTTGATTAAATTAAGTGCACACAAGCATTTCAGAACTCAGGTTAACCTCTGTGCAGAAGTGCAACATATTTGTGTAAATAGAACCCTTACTAGATTCCAATGTGCCACTTATTTAAACAAAATGTGATACCTGCACTCTTGTTCTTTCTTCATGTTCTCCAAACAAGGGGCAAA
The DNA here is from genome assembly GCF_001458135.2 of Marmota marmota marmota. Lineage (NCBI taxonomy): Eukaryota > Metazoa > Chordata > Mammalia > Rodentia > Sciuridae > Marmota > Marmota marmota. Next base: position 33,382,702 of record NW_025999949.1, on the reverse strand, counting down.
GAATGTGTGGCACAACCCCATTATGTTCTGTGACAGCAGTAGGTGGAGTGACAATGTAAGAAGGAGCAGAGGTGATGCTCTTAGTAAATACAAGTTTGTTACAAACAAAAATAACCATAGGAAAGTTACTCCACCTACTTCCTCGAACTCTCTATGCATAGCCTGATCCAAAATTTATTTTTGTGATTGCTTCAATCTCTGGGGGGAGGGAAAACTGAGCGAGATTCTAGCTGCAGGAGGGGGCACTTGAGCTAGATGCATGCCTGCGAAGCTCCCGCTGAAACACTTCCAAAGAAATGCTGAGTCAGCACTGGATACAGTTGCAAAAAAAAATAAGACCATTAACATGGCCGGCTGTTTCTCCTCTCCCTGAAGGAGAAAGACGTCCAAATGGAGGAGTGCTGGATAAAAACCTCAGGGGAGCTCTCGGAAGGGTGCTGGATAACTTTCAGTTGAAATGACTTCTTGCCTTAGGAAAATAAAGGGCTAGGAAGGTCAACACTGATAAATGACAGGGGCCAAAGTAAGGTCAGGCTGGAGAACAAAAGCCAGACTGAAGACTCCACTTAAACTGTCATTGGTAAGTGACTTACAGGGAACTTTTGAAAATAACCAGGAGGGTTAATATGGTCCCAAAGACTGAGTGCACCCTATGGGCTAAGGCAAGGTCCATGAATCATTCAGTCATGTAGAAGGAACGAATGAGCCAGGAGAGTAGAGACAGGAGACATGGAGACCACCTCAGGAGACGAAAGCTCGTAGTTCTGCACAATGCAGAGACTCCTCTGGTCCAAGCACCTGGGCTGTGGCTCCAGGTCAGAGATGCTAAGTGGACCTGGTTTCGTGTAGGCATTGTAGATCCTCCCAAGTTAAACCAAATGCAGACCCTGGGAAAAGAGTTCAGAAAGGCAACTTGCAGGAGAGAGGCATTCTGCATTTCTTAAAAACAGAAGTGGTGGGCCAGACAGGGTCAAATGTTTTGCAAAGACAGAATTCCACACAGCAAACTTAGGATCTTTATGAATTTTCATTATATCCTGTGAAACTTGTGTTTGTTAACCCCCTGGGGATTTTCCTGAGTTCCCGTGCTGGTGCTGGCATAGACTCTGGCTGCTCACGAGCAACCATGCTTTTGTTCTAAAACCCAGGAGACAAGCATTTCCTGGTCATGCAGCCCATGACAGGGTGTCTCCTGACCCAGACAAGTGCTCATGCTCAGCACAGATTGGAGGTTTGTAGCACCTTCTCTCTGGCCATATGAGGAGTCTGGCTCCTTGGAGGAGTGCATTTCATGTCCTGTTTCCGTCATTCCCTGGTCACTCGAAAGACTGTGTAGCCAGCAGTTATTGGAGCCAGGATGAATCTGATGACCATTGTCTTTTCCAATAGCCAGATGCCATTTTTAACTTCCACATGCTGTCTGGACACCGTGAGAACTAATGGCAATAAGCGTCCAGCTGCATGGGGCACCTCTTTTTTATAGAGGTGTCCTGCTGTCTTTGTAAACCCCCTCTGGCCTCTGTGCATCTTATACTTGTGTAGAAAGTACATCTCTATATTGTAAATAAGAATGTCGAGTGTTGTGTGTTGTGCCTCATTTGAAAAGGCTTTTTTATGTCTCTTTCTATTGAAGTATAGATACCTAATATATATGCATAATATATATATATATATATATATATGTATAATGTAAAGCAGGGACATTCTATTATTGATTATAAAAATTATAAACAAAACGCCTGCCAACATAATGGTCTAGTATGTCTTCATTCTCAGCATAATATTTTTGGTTGTTTGTATGATTTGTTAAGTTTCCCCAAACTAGTTAGAAATAAAATTCACTGATAATGAGATTATTCAGAATTTCTTGTTCATGAGCCAAATAAACACAGAGAAGCAGGTATGAGCCTGAGGTCATGTTGGAGCAGAATGCAAACCTTGGTGGCAGGTTGGAAGCAGGTAGGGTGCTTTGAACCTGTGGGGAGGTGGAAAGAGAAAAGCCTCTTGTTAGTGTATGCCTAGAATTCACAAGATTGAGGAATTTCAGCCTGTTCCAGATGGGAGCACAGAGGTAAAACACAGAGCCCTGCTCTCAGGTAACGTCGTCCAGGATGGGATATATCCCAAGCTTCTGTTGGAGACTTGGACAGATGCCGCGGGTCGAGAAATCCAGTCTTCCTTGCTGCGGAAGGCCCAGCAGGCAGCCTGAAAGGCTAGACTATGGGCCCTACACTGCCAGCTACCATTACACATTCTGCCATTAGCACATCCATTCATTCCCAGATCTGCACTGAGGGCCTGCTCTAGCTAGGGATGTGTTGGTTGGTGCACTAGCTCATGGTCTAGCAGGAGCACAGCCAATCAAATGGGAATTATGTGGGGGTCATTATGAGTGGCCATGGGAGAAGGTCTTGCTTGCACCAGAAATGCAGGCTACTGGTGGCAGGAAAGGCCTCGTGGGAGATTTGACATGGAAGCAAGACATGGAGGCTGCACAGGAGGGGGCCCAGTTAGGATGGATTGTAGGGAATCTCTTGGAAAGAGGGGAGAGAATAAGCAAAGGACTTCAAGTGAGAGAAGGAGACAGAGACAGAGACAAAGAGCAAGCCATCTGAACAGCGGACACAGAACACCTCTGATGGAAGAAGTGCAAGATGTCAGACCCCTGCAAGATTTTCTTAGGTCAGGAGGAAGTCTCCACTGCTGACATGGGTGGGAACTTTTCCACTTGGGACTGAGATTACTAGGAGTGGGTGATTCCTGCCTATCATTGGGCCAATCCTCTGGGCTGGCTCTGGGGACCTGACTCCTCCTGTCCTATGAGAAGCCCAGGCTGCATCAATTCTGAACTTCCCTTTGAAGAGCATCATTGAGCTGTCTGCTGGAGGAACACTGCAGCAAATGGAATCAGATAAATAGGCCAAGAAGACGGGCACATGGTTTGGATAAAGTGATTTATATTTTTCTTTTAATAATTGGAAGCAATCAAGTAAAATTCCTATATTGATATTTGAAGGGACCACATTAAATACTCTTGGATCCAACAATTTATGCAAAAAAAAATAAGAAAGCTTCTTTAATCCTTAGTTTATATGTGAGCAATCTGCAGCCTCATAAGACTCGGGTAATATAGTCAGATCCACTGTCCTTCATCAGGGCAAAAATATTTCCTGATGGCCTGCCATGAGCCAGATGTTGGTCATAAAACAAAGAAAACGATCGTCCATCCTGTCCTGATGGAGTGTGTATGTGAGGGGTTGGAGGTCGTAACATGGGATCCCAGGAGCAGTGGCAGCAGCAAAAGCCAGATCCAGAAGGAGCCCTCTGAGGAGCCCAGGGGGAATCTTCCACATAGCACCTGAATGGCAAGGAATCAACTAGAAATAATAGCAGGCAACTCAGGATTTTCCTTAGAGAAGAAAACCATCTGAAAGTACCAGGACCCAAGGGAAGTGTGTAGCCAGCGCTCACTGTTGGAGGCTGGTGGCATCTCTCTCTAAACAGGAAGCTGTTAGGTTAAAGTTTGCATTTGTACATTGGCCTTTCCTGCCACCAGTAGCCACTTTGAATTTTAGTCACACTGTTTGGTTCATTTTTAGTGTTGATTTCTGAGAATTTTCCACAATCAGGGATGCTGGGTACATTTGTTCAGATGGTGTAAAAAAGGAGAGACCAGGACAAAGAAGACACAGAAGTAGGGTGATGCTTTCTCCTGTTGTCTTTGCAAGGCATCCATCCCTGTATCCTTAGGAAGGATGACGTTGTTCTCCAAATGGCAGTTCAACAGCATTTGCTAATATCTAGATCAATCTTTTTGTTGTTGCTGCTGTTCACTCAGTTACTCTTTCCTTGTTTTATTGAGCATCTATTTTGTGCTGGGTACTGGGCTAGGCTATGGAGATATTAACATAAAACATAATCTACTAAAAGGATCTGGGAGGATGGTAAACATTTTGTGTTTTATTTTTAACCATTAATGTTTCATGTGAAATCACAGGATCTCAGAAACAGAAAAGGGGAAATTAATTGTTGAATTCTGATTCTACCTGGTGTTTAGCAGCCTGGACTTTAAGCTTTTCTTCCATCTCACCAATCAGGTCTCATCTGTGTACAAAGTATGAGTCATTGCAGTGACATTAAGGACACTAGGGCATGTACGTGCTTCTTCACAGATATAAAGAACTTAAAGAAGAGTTTTCAAAACCTTTCAGATGTCTTCCCACGTTGCTTCCCTTCCTCATTTCTCTCTCTATCTTTTTTTTCAGTCCTGGGGATTGATCCCAAGGGTGCTTAACCATTAAGCCACATCCCCAGTCCTTTTTTATTTTGAGGCAGTGTCTCACTAAGTTACTGAGGTTGGCTTTGAGCTTGCAATCCTCCTGCCTCAGCCTCCCAAGCCATTGAGATTATGGGTGTGCACCTCCACACCTGGCCCTCATTCTTTAAGAAGAAAAACAAAACAAAACAAACTTTTTTCTATATTCTATCTACTTTCTTTACTTTTTTTCCCCCTTAAACATTTTCCCCAGCACTAGGGCACTAGGCACAATATTAGTGGTGTAACCAAAGAAAACTGTGGGCAATCCAGAGAAGAAAAGCCAAGCCCCGCCCCCAGGGCCTCTTCCATGGTGAACAGGAACAATAGACTGCTGTGGAACAGTTCCAGGTGCCAAAATTTATAAACCAACTGTAGTTTTGGGGAAAACAGTCCCAGCAATTTCAGTCACATAATTAAATGCCCTGGATGCAGAGACCTAGCCTCTAGACAGATGTAAATGTATGCGTGTTGCTGGATAGTGCTTTGCCCATCACCAAACTGGTTATTACCCTATATTTTGTCTTTCTTTCATGACCCATTATGTGGTTTTAAGCCAAGGTACTCAAACCCCAAATTTCAGGACTGATCACACTCAGAGACATTGAAAGAAAAACTAAATGTGGACTCATGTTTATCTCATGGTCAAGGAATGGAATTAATACGCAAAGGTCAATTTCTGTTTGCTGGGTTTTGCATACATGATTGAACTAATCCTTAAATCCCATACACACCACACAAATGCACCAGAGAGGAGCAAAGTGGCTTGCCTATGGTCACACCGCTCAGCGTGGAAGAGAAAAGCTCGAACCCTGAGCCTCTGCTGCATTTCCTCTAATGCAGAGAAGTCACTTAATCATACAAGTCATGCATCTTGTTTAAATTGAAGCCAGAGTTCAAGGCTATGAAGCTTTAAGAAATTCTATTACAACCTAGTACTATATGAGGAACCAACTTGAAAATAAAGGAACACCAGGAAAAGTTCCTCAGTGACAAAGTGGCTTTATGAAGCATGGTCCACAGAGTAACCAGGCAACCGGCTGCCCTGCTGAATCTACGTGTTTCTCTGTCTCTCCTTCTCCTCCCAAAGTCTCTTTCCACAGCCCAGGATGCTTTTCTTCCCCTAGCTTCCACCTACAGTTTCCATCTCTTTCTACTGTTTCTACATTGGGATGACTGATCGTATTCTCCAGGAACCAAGTTCTTTAAAACAGGTTTGAAGTTGCACTAAATTGTTCTCGGTTTGTGGATTCCTGCTTCAGGATGTACCTGAGTCCATGTCATGCCATTAGAGCCCAGTTTTCTCAGGGTCCCACAAGCCCTCTCCTCTCTCATTCCTTATCCCATCCTCCCCTGTATCCTTGTAGGTTTCCCACTGGGCATATCTGTCTCTAATTCATCCCTGGAAACCTGGTGCTCTGAGCCTCTGCAGGAAGCCCCTTCCCTGGGTAGCACATTGTCAGTCTGCACCCTGACGGTACAGAATAGGTGTTCAACAGATACTTGCTGGAAAGAGTCAGTTTCTTGAAGCTCCTGTTTTCTTTTGTTGGCCCCTCATCTTATCCACAGCAAGTGATTCTGAAGCAAATGCAGTTTGACATTGGCTCATATTTGTTCTCTAAGCCTCTAAATTTGCAAGAAGAGAGTGGTTTTAGGAGGTGAGACTTCACCGTGGAGTTTTGCTCTGGAAAAGGCCTGTTCCCTCATCCAATGAAAATGCCCATAAAGTGTGGACAGAAGGGGGTGTGGCCAAGACAGGATGGGGGAGCTCCGGAACAGCATGTGCTGTAGAGTTGGTATTTGAAAAACCAGGAGGGCTAGCTTAGGAATAGTTTCTACCAAGAGAGTGGCTAAGGCAAGTTGCTCCATAAGAAAGTATGGCATTTTCTACGTGGCTTCGAAGTGAATTCTGCACAATGGCTTGAGGGAAGTTACCTTGACTGGAGTTTCAGGCTCAACATCTTGGGACCACAGGAGCCTTGGAACTGGTGTTGTATGATTGGAAGATCTGTGTGATAAAACTGCCTTCCTGCTCAGGTGTATTGTAAGGCATTGTTAGGTGGAGAGCTGAGGAAAGGCCACAGCTTGACCTATAGCTAGGAAGAGTATTATGTCTGATTTAAGGTGTTTGAAGCTGAAATCTATAAATGTCACTCCATTCTTTCATATTGCATCAAACTGCAAAGACATCCTGAAAATGTTCTTTAGCCCAGGGACAAACATACCACATATGGCAAAATACCTTGTCCATCCTTCAGGTCCTGAGGGAGTTTAATAAGAACCAAGGTTCTTCGTCTAGTGGATGCCTTTGTCTTAATGAAAGGGTGTTTTTGCTTCATTCATGATTTTCCCATAACCCATCCTTGAACACATCTCTTTTGTAAACAGTATTTGTTCACTCTCTGCTTGACTCTGTGCTAAGTATTGGTGACCACAGAAGTCCATCAGATGTGACCCTGGCAGTTAGTCTAGTGGTAGGAAAGAATGTCCCAGACAGGATGAGGCAAGAGAGCAGGTGGGAGCATTGACAGTAATATCATTCTGTGACTTTAAAGCAAAGCAGCCCCCCACACCCTGTTACTGGGCTTTTGATGTCCCACGTGGGTTGCCACACAGAAAACTAGCCCAGGTGAGTGGCTCATGTCGACCATGCCACTCTGGTAGGATTTTGATGCTTCTTGCAGCTGTCATCCCAGGATTAGTGTCAAGGTCTTAGATCTGTAAAGGTGGAGGTGAAAGATACATGGCCCAACTTAGCCTGCCAAGAAGCCCCTCCCCCGGGCAGCACATTGCCTGTCTGTCATACAGAGTCTATGAATGGCCTGTGAATAAGCTTGCCTTTCTTTTCAAATTAATACAAAAAAATTGATGACCAAATAAATAAAAGTGTCTGATGGTGTCCACCAGCATTGCCAGGCTTAGATTTGGCCAAGGAAACCACTGTGTAACTTATGTTTATTGATGGCATAGGGCAGGGCTCTGGAATTTTTTTATTTTTTATTATTTTTTTTTTGTATTTAAAATGTGACCTCCTACATTACAGATAGTAAAGAGAGGCAGAGTCTTTTTTTTCATGGTCCTTTCCTCAGAAACAAAACATGAATGTATAGCTTGATGCCACTGTGAATCCTAATGCACATTTATTCTGGTGACAATATCTGTGTACAATAATTGCAGTTTCCTGCACACTCTTGCAAATTGTCTGTGAAACAACCATCCTAATAATAACAAAGTCATTAGTGCTGATATAGGTCTACTATTTTTCTACAGTTGCTTCTTGGTTGGCTTTTGTGTAAACTGTGATGTGTATAAATGATAAATAACAATAATAATAAAAAAAAGATCCTTTAACTTTCTTTTTCTGGAACTTTGTGTGTATGTAAATGCACAGTAGCCACTCTTTGGAATGCAGTCAGGGGTGAAGGAGTTATTTGTGCCTTTGGTCAGAAGGCACATGGAGCAGGGGTATTATTTCTTGAGGGTACATTATCGGAAGGGCCTGAGGTATCTGAGGTGGCTGCCAGGATAATAGAAAACTACTAGCTGGACCCCAGGAGACCTGGTCAGGGAATAGCATATGCCCTTCAGAAACTGAAGACTCAGACCTTCTCCTCCACAGCCAATACACTGGATTACTCAGACTCTACCCTACAGAGCTGCTCACTCCAAGTGCATCTAGAAGCAGGTGCCCTGGTCCCTGGGAAGTGTGTCTTGATGGCTAGAGCATCAAGTGGTGGGAATGGGAGCCCAGCCAATGTTCCCTGCTCTTCTGAAAGACCACACATAATGATGTCATTCCACTGTCCATTTCCAGGGGAAGCCATCTATGACAGAGCCCCACAGGGAAAGGAGGTGCCAGGCAGAACTGAAGTCCATTTGACATGCTGTCCACACATGTCTACCTTCACCTCAGCCCCACCGACTCAGCTCAGCTGACCAGAGAGCGCAACTGAGCTAAAGACAGAGCTTCCATGTGGTAACGACCTGACTTGGACAGTCAGACAGAGGGAGTGTAAGGTTTAACCATGAGGTGTGCCCCAAAGCTCCCGTGTTAATGCAAAAGTATTTAGAGGGAAGTGATTAGAGTGTGGGCGCTGTAGTGTAGTCAGGCCGTCCCAGTTGAATGAACTGACTGAATGGTAACTGGGCAGATGGGCCGTGGCTGGAGGAGGTGTGTCACTGGGCATGTGAGCCTAAATGGTGCATCTTCCCAGTGGCTCCCCCCCACCCCACTTCCTGGCTGCCAGTGATAGACAGAACAGTGCTTCCTGCCACACATTCCCCCATGATGCTCTGCCTCATCTTGGGACCCAGAGGAATTGGGTCAGAATTCCATGTACTGAAAACTCTGAAATCATGAGCTCAAAATAAACTTTTCCTCCTCTAAGTTGTTTTTCTTGGATATTTTGGTCACAGTTATAAAAAGCAGACTAGCACTGAGATAGAGCAGGGATGGGGAGACTGTTCAAGCTACGCAGGATATACCCAGAATATAAGCTGCAGAATGCAGTGAGCATCAGGCCTGTGTAGCTAAGAGGAGCAAAATGAGACCAGCCTGGGCCCTGCCAAGGGGGACGTAAGTAGGCAGATGTTCTGTTAGCCTGTCACCAGCTCCTGCAGCTGCCCCAGGTTCCCAACACCCATCTCTGTGAGAGGATGAGAGACCTAGCTCTCTCTTTCTCAAGTGACAATAGGATTCTGCATTTGAGTTATATGCCCAGTTCTTGAAAATGGAGAGTTCGAAATTATGTGAGCTACAGTAAGAGCTGTAAGACTAAATATCAAATTAAACTTATTTTCTTACCAATTCTATGTTCCATAGTTTAAAATACTTTCACTTATTACAGTCAAGTCAATGAAATAAGGAAGATCTTCAAATATTATTTCCCCAATTTAAACAGAAGGAAGCTGAGATTCTGTGAGGCTTAAGGAATTAACTCTATGTTTTCAAGGTAATCAAGACCTTAGCTCTAATTTTACCCAAATATTTTGCCAGTCACTGGAACCTGAAATTGATGTATAAACTAGAAAGTGCTGGGGCAAAGCCACGTGGAGTCTATGATTACAAATGGTGCTCAGGTCCCTTTTTCGACTGAGTTCTTTTCAAGCTCTGTGAGAGGGGTCGTCTGGTGGGTGAGGTTCAGAGTTGAAGCGTCTGATGAAGATTCTGTCACTAATAAATAGAAGCCCCAGCATTCCATCTCTAATCTCCCCCTCTAGGTCAGGCTGTCCTGTCCATCAATATGCTAGTGGCAACACGCTGGAGGAACTGTGACAGTGGCTGACATCTCTATGAATAGCATCCTCAGTCAGTCTGGCAGGGGAAGCCGCAGGGAGCCTGGGCACGGCATGAATCGAAGACAGGTGTGGAGAACAAGCTAATCCAATTTCACAATTTGCCTCAGGCCTTCTATTTCAGAAGCCCTTGAGCCTCTGAGAAAATGTGATATGCAGGGACACGTGCAGGGGCCGACAGGGACCGCAGTGCTCACCGGGCAACCATTCATCCCTGGCAGCTGGCCTGGCTCCATCCAAATCCCACAAGCCCATGTGGTTATCCAGAGCTCAGGGCGGAGGGGATCCTGTTTAAGCCACTGCGGAGGGCATGCTGGAAGTGGGGCAGGACTCTGAGACCATTCTCCCCCTTCTGATGCCTACGGGGCCTTCTGCTTCTGACTCTTGGTAACCTCCCCTCCCCTCCCCCTCCCCCACACACTTCCTCCCTTCCCCTTCTCTCTCCTGCCTCTGACGGCAGCTTCCAAGTCTTCAGCCTCAAGGCTTTGGGCAGCCATTCCCTTTTCCCCTTGCTCCAGAGAAGGGAAGCCTTGCTCCTTCCCTTCCTCCTAGCTTTTATTCCAAAGCCACCTTCTCAGCCAGGCTTTCCTAAAATCTTACCGCTGGCCGTCTAGGCCCACCTGGGAAACCTCACAGCCAGCCGGGGTCTGCTTCCCGCTTGTCTTTCCCCTTCAGCCTTCACACTGTCTAGCCTGCTTCCTGTTTTCCTTACTCATCTGGCAGACCATCTTTCCTCACTAGAACGCCCTCTTCACGAAGGCAGGGGGTTTGTTCTTTTGGCTTGCTTTTCCCTTTCTGAATTTCAGTGCCCAGGCACATAGTAGGCCCTTAAAAAACTTCTAGGAGGGATTGAATTCCTATGTCTGACTCACCACATGCTTAATGGATATTGACTAACAAGTCCCAAAGACTGAGCTGTCGCCTCCCTGAGGCACCTCGGGCCACTTCTGTCCAGGCATCCAATCCTCTCCCGGGCTCTCTCCTCAGAAGCATCTCTATGAATATGCTCCTCCACCCTGAGGAAACCTGCAGCCCCAGAGGCAAATGCAGCTTTCAGGGAGCTGCCTCCTGGTTACATACCTGGAGCGGTTTCTGATGGCAGAGACTGAGATTCCTGTAGCCTGCAGAGGGCGCCTCAAGTCCAGCAAATAGCAGCGCTCCCTGAAGTCTGGAGGTTGAGTTCTTTTTTTCAAATGTTGGCTTGGAATCCGAGCAAGAAAAAGATAAATGGAATTTGGTTTTGAAAACAAACAAACAAAAAAAGGAGCATGGGAGTCAAGAATTTAGAATTATCAAGGAGTAGCATGACCTTTTAGGATTTGCACCCAGGATTAACGTGACAGATGGTTTAATCTAAGTCTGTTACCCAAGCCATTGTGCTGGATAACAGGACTCCATTCCTACCTGATCCTGGTGTGTTATCAGCTAGAACTTTGCCTTTTCAAAATGAGATTCCGGATTCCCTCTTAAAGAGGTTACTCGTTAGTTACATTTAAAAGTAATTCTCTTGCTGCCTGTGAAGGCAGGGCAGGATTTTGAGGAGATTGGTAGAATCTGCTCATTCTTTTATATCATAATATGGAGAACCTATAAAGTACTAGGTGTGTGTGTGTGTGTGTGTGTGTGTGTGTGTGTAGTACTGGGGTTGAACCCAGGGGCACTTTACCACTGAGCTAATCCCCAGTCCCTTTTATCTTCTGAGACAGAGTCTTGCTAAATTATCCAGGCTGACCTCCAACTTGCAATCCTACTGCCTCAGCCTCCCAAGTTAACTGGGGTTATAGGATTGAGCCACTCTGCCCGGCCCAGGCTCTATTATAAGCATCCTAGAGAATCAGCTACCAAAGCAGACAAGCTCCTGGCTTTAAGGAAGCTTCCCTGATGGTGAGGGGGTTGCTCAATGACAACACACATGATAAAGGGAGAAAACTGGTGTCTTTGTCATGACTTCCTCCTCCTCCAGAAGGTGCTCCCTGCCAGAGTTGATTCTTCCTTTCTTAGTTGGATTCTCCATCTCGCTCCCAGTCCCTACCATGCTGGTCCTACTTACATTATTGATGCCTGCTTATTTTATGAATAATCTCACTTTTTCCCTGTCAGATTGAAATAGCAAGGGATGATGATTGGACTAGAGATGAGACTAAGACAGGGGCTGACTTTTCCAGGGTTATGATTTCCTCCTCTGAGGTCCAGTACAGTAACTGTGCATGCTGCATGAGGTTGCAGGAACCCAGTTCCCCCTTCCTTCGCTGGATGATGTTGGCCCTCATCTTTCTTTAGTTTTCATTCTGAGGCCATGCTGATCTGTCCCTGTGAGATCCCCACAGGGAGCTCAGAGCATCTATCCTGTTGCTCCCAGAATATGAACAGGGACAGAGACTGATGAAGAAAGAAAAAAAATAAGCAACTAAGACTTGTTAAAAGGGCTGTATAGATTAAATGCAATTCCATTAAAATATCAGTGAAATTCTTGCCAAACTGGAAAAAGCAACATTAAGATTCACATGGAAGAATAAAAGACCTAGAAGAGTCAAGACAATTCTTAGCAAAAAAAAAAAAAAAAAAAAGTAAAGCTGGAGGCATCACTATACCTGACTCTCAAGTATACCACAGAGCCATGGTAACAAAAACCTGGTACTGTCACAGAAAAGGGCCGGGAATACCAATGGGACAAACCAACATGGCTACAGTCTTCTGATTCTTGACTAAAGTACAAAAAACATAAAGACAGATAAAGATAAAGACAGTCTCTTTAACAAATGGTGTTAGGGAATCTGGGTATCCTAAGTGAAAAATTAAAAGTAAACCCCTTTCTATCACCTTGCACAAAAGTCAACTAAGTGAATCAAAGGCCTAGGGATTAGACCATAAACTCTGCAACTTCTAGAAAAAAAAAGCACAGGGGAAATACTCTGATATGAAAGCATAGGCTGGGACTTCTGCAGTACGACCCTTATAGCTCAGGAAATAATACCAAGCGTCAGGAAGTGGGGTGGCATCTAACTAAAAAGCTCACAGCAAAAGATGTAATTAAAAACACAAAGAGAGAGCCTACAGCATGGGAGAAAATCTATGCCAGTTACTCCTCTGTCAGAAGATTAATATCTAGAACACATAAAGAACTCCAGGTACTTTATATCCATAAAATAAATAACCCAATCAATAAATGGGCAAATGAACTAAACAGATGCTTCTCAGAAGAGAAAATACAAATGGTCAAAAACTATACAAAAATATGTCTGACATCTTTAGCCATTAGGGAAATGCACATCAAACTATGGATATTTCACCTGACTCCAGTTAGAAGGGCAATAATCAAGAAAACAAATAATAACTGCTGGGGAAGATGGAAGGGATGGAAGAGAAATTCTTGCACACAGTTGGGATTATAAATTAGTACAGCCATGATGGAAATCAGATTCCTCCAAAGACTAGGCATGGAGCCACCACATGACCTGGCTATCCCACTCCTCAGTATCTGTTCTAAAGAATGAAAGCTAGTATACTTCAGTGATGAGCGCATCCCCGTGTGTATAGTAGTACAATTCACAATAGCCAAGTTATGGAACCAACCTTGGTGCCCAACAACATTTGTTTTACTGATGAATAAGAAAGTGTGGTATGTATATCTTTTGTAGGAAAATGGATGGAACTGAAGAACATCATGTTAAGTTAAATAAGCCAGACTCAAGGTCAACAGCCATGTGTTTCTCATATGTGGGAAAAGGGACCTCACAAAAATCAAAGGAAGACCATCAGAGTATAAAAAGGGAGTCAGTCGGAAGGAATAGGGTAGGGTGAGGGAGATCCTGGGAAACTAAATTGATCAAATTATGTGCATGTGCCAATATGCTACAGTGAAACCCACCATCCGTATAACTATTATGCACTGATAAACAACTGTAAAAGAAAAAAATTAAGGAAGTATTTTGTCACCAAATCTGCCTACTCCACACTTTTATTTTTCCCCCATTAAAAAAAAAATTCTATGTCATTTAAAACTCAGGACAACTGTGGGTCAACCTAGCAGAACATTGGGCAAACATGATCTCTCAGGCCAGCACGTACTTGCACTGAGGTGGGGAAGTGCCACCTTCATGCTGGTACGTCACACACTGCAAGTTGAAGAAGGAGCCCCTTCCCTGGTGCTGTCCTTCTCACCAGGGGAACTGGATCCAGCTGAAGAATTGGCAGTGCCCTGCCGCACAGGGATGCTTTCCAGGCCCCAAACCACCATCCCCACGCAGGCAAGTTTTTAAAGTCTTTTCCTGCCTAAAGCATTGCTGACATTCTTGCCTCCTGCGGGACTCTATCGATATTAGTGCTCTCTCCTTCCTTTCTAATTGTTCATGTAGCGGGATAAACTCAGACTCGAAGATAACATGAGGCCATACATTGTGCAGAGGGCAGAAGGACATAGATGTACAGAAGACCAATGCTTCTCAGAGAATGAGGGGTGGGGATACTTTGTACTGAAGGTGGGATTTTCCTGGATTGTGGGCAAATATCCAGAACTTTCCGGGTGGAGTAAACAGCTTACAGTGGTGTGCAAGCAGGGGTTTGTGCCAGGGGTTGATGAGAGCTATCATCTGACGTGAGAGAGGGGAGGGTCTGGGGTGGGTCTGCTGGAGGGGAAGCAGGAAGAGCATCAGGAATGTAACATTTTGAGCTGGTTGAGGGAATGCATGGATACTCTCTGTGGGCAACAGACCCTTAAGGAACAAAGCTCCTGCTATAAATGTGCTTGCTACAAAAAGCTCAAAATAGCACAGCAACTAGAGGCAGGAATGTAAGTCACAGTGGAGGCCATCAGGTCATCAACCTGACGGTAGCTGGGTCAGTGCTGATGGCCACATGTGGGTGTGCTAGATGCCAGCTCCCATAGCAGGTGCGTTGCCAGGACACTTGGTACAACTTTGTGAGCAATGACAATGTAGGGTCTAATTTTCTTTGTGTATATATATATATATA
>NW_025999949.1:33299102-33368097 GCF_001458135.2 Marmota marmota marmota | reverse complement strand
ATATATATATATATATATATATATATATATATATTAAGAGAGATTAGTTACACTAATGACTATTACTATGCTCCTGGAACTCCGCCTAATTCCTTACAAGTAACCAAGTAACCCAGTTGGCTGACAGAAGCCCACCTTTTATCAGCAAAGCTGTCCGATGACATAATGCCAGGTGGAGAGCATGGTGTGTGCCATCTCTGGCCAGGTGTCCCCAACCAAGAATGACTCCAAACACTAAGGGCTTTTGCTTAACTGAAGTGGGACAAAGATGGTGCACAGGGGCCTCTAAAGGATGTACTCCACTCCTCTCCACCGACCTTCATCTCCAGAGCTTTGATTCTGTGCTGGATGGGGCTCCCCACTCCAAGTAACACTTTACATTGATACTTTTTCCTCCTTTAGTCATTTTAAAAACTAAACACAGGCTTTATATCCTTCCATCCTCAGAATCCTGAGAAATATGCTTTATTATTTCTGTTTTATTGATGCAGAAGTAGAAGCATGGAGAGTAATTTGGCAACAACACACACCATTATTTGATAGACAGATGGGGATCCCCGCATTTGGCTTCAGCGTTTCCAAGTTCCTAGTGTCAGCTCATGGAGACCTATGCAGGGCACCTCACTTCTCATTTCCTGCCTTTTTATCTTTTTTTGGGGGGAGGATATTGGGGATTGAACTCAGGGGCACTCAACCACTGAGCCATATCCCCAGCCCTATTTTGTATTTTATTTAGAGACAGAGTCTCAGTGAGTTGCTTAGCACCTCACCATTGCTGAGGCTGGTTTGAACTCATGAGACTCCTGCCTCAACCTCCCAAGCCACTGGGATTATAGGTGTGCACCACCAAGCCCAGCTCTTTCTATCTTTTTGTTTTTGTCCTTTATTTGCTTTTGTATTTATTATTATTATTATTATTTTATTTTTATTATTGTTAAGTACTGGG
This sequence comes from Marmota marmota marmota, assembly GCF_001458135.2. Classification (NCBI taxonomy): domain Eukaryota; kingdom Metazoa; phylum Chordata; class Mammalia; order Rodentia; family Sciuridae; genus Marmota; species Marmota marmota. The sequence continues at coordinate 33,367,151 of NW_025999949.1, read as the reverse complement.
GATTGAACTCAGGGGTTCTTTACTCCTTAGTTACACCCCAGTCCTTTTTAATTCTTTTTATTTTGAGACAGGGTCTTACTAAGTTGCTGAGGTTGGTCTCAAACCTGTGATCCTCCTGTCTCAGCCTCCTGACTTACCAGGATCACAGGTGTCAGCCACCATGTCTGTCTTTTATTTGCTTCTATGTTCAACAAAATAGTTTATTCCAAAGAGAATATTGAAGACCTGGCATCTCTTATAGTTTAGATGAGGTGTCCCCCAAAAGCTCATATGTTAGACAATGCAAGAAGGTTTGGAGGAGAAATGATTGGGTTATAGCCTTAACCTAATCAGTGAATTAATTCCTGGTGGGATTTACGGAGTGGAGACTGGAGGCAGGTAGGGTGTGGCTAGAGGAGGTGATTCACTGGGGCATGGTTGGGGCATACATTTCGTACCTGGTAAGTGGAGTCTCTCTCTCTCTGCTTCCTGATCATTATGTGAGCTGCTTCCCTCTGCCACACTCTCTGTCATGCTGTCCTGCCTCACCCCGAGCCCCAAGGAACGGAGCTGGCCTATTATGGACTAAGACATCTGAAACCGTGAGCCCTGTAAAAGTGAACTTTCCTCCTCGATAGCTGTTCTGGTTGGTTCTTTAGTCACAGTAGCAAAAAAGCTGACTAGAACAGCATCTTTCAGGTGGGCTGAGGGAGGGGATGGCAGGACTGTGAGGTAAGACCTGCTGCTCAATATTCCAGAAATGGACAGGACCCTCTGAGGTCCCCCGCAGTCCAGTGCCCATGCCATGCTGATGCCCCTTCCCTCCTCTCGTCAGGCAGGCTGTTGGCGTTTCTCGGACAGGACTTCCTCTTAAGTCACGCTTCCAGCACTTCAGTTTACCTGAGCATCTCTCTGGGACCTGGTTCAGCACGGCCTGGTCCACGCTGGCCCTGCTGCCGTCTGTGTCCCTCTGTACGTGTGCCATATTGACTGGCCCTTCCAAGCCTGAGTTGCAGGCGGGCTCCCCCCTCAGAGGGCCAACACGTGCAGGGAGTCCCCGGGCTGGCTTTTAAAGCGTGAGTTCCAAATTTTCCTTCCTCTATCCTGTCTCTTAAAATAAACAAACGAAATAAGTGAATAAATAATGTCTGGCTGAAGAGCAGAGTGGCTTTTCCTCATATTTTAACCAACAGGCCCCTGTAAGCCCTTTGAATGTGAGACGGGCTGTGGACTCTGAGTCCTGGCCTGTAGCTGGAGCATTACGTTTTGCTTTTCGGCTTCGTTTCACCTTCAGTCCTTCCAGAATATGTTTCCAATCATGAAATGGAAAAGGGCTTTTGGCCACACATTCCTTCCAGGCCCTTTCCAGTCCCGCCCACACTGCCCCTCCCTTCCTAGGGCCCGTCAGCCCAAACTCGTTGGGAAGCCTGATGATTAGGGATGACTGGGAGGGACTGGGAAAGGACCATGGACTGAGAACGTCAAAGGGGGAAAGCCAGTGTTTTCATTTATAAAAAGCTCACTCCACAGAGTCATCACATCAGGACACAAGTGCAGTGTGTCTTCTCCCACGTCAAAACTCCTCCAAGGCTCCTCTTGCTCTTTGGGCAAATGCTACATTTTTCCCAGCCCTGATGTGACTGGGCTTGCTGTAAGTTCTTTCTCCTGCTCACCATCAAACCTCTAGAGCCCAGTGCAGTGTCTGGATAGTGCCCTATTCATCCCCCACCGTGCTCTGTGAGCTCACTCTGTGATGGGCTTTCAGGATGGAGGGACACAGCATTGGAGGCTGTCACTCAAGGGGGGAGCATGGAGTCCCAGAGGTGAGACATTGAAGTGGTGAGTAAGGACTTTCTCATCAGCACAACAACAATCTATCTGTAAAAACTGTGAAGAAAACACTATTAAATGTGTCAAAATTGCATTGGATCAAATTAAATGGGCAGGGGCGATTTTGTTCAAGGCTATTGGACTGGGGAAATAGCAGAACCCAGCCTGGGCTGAGCTCCACAAACACAAAGTCCAGGACAGTCTTCAGATACTGAGGAGAGAGGGGGATCATGGTCTTTCTGTCTTTGTTAGTTGGTTTTACTAAAACTGGGAAGAGAAAACATGTCACATTAGGACAGGAGGTGATTTTGCCACCTGAAGCAAGCTGCCTCCAAACCTCGATCCATCTTTCCAGCAGAGACTGGGAGGCAGGACGCGGTCTTCATTGATGCTCGCTGCAAAGGGAGACCTCCTAGGCCGAGAGGACATCCTTAGTGGTGAAACTGGAGAAAGACTTTGTAAGAGATTTAAATCTCAAAGGGACAAAGAAAGGAAGCAGAAGTCTGTGGTATTTGAACTGACAACTGAATTACTGCCCAATCCCATTTCTGTGCTGAAAAACCTCTATTCTGGGTAAGTGCAGCCAAGAAGTCAGGGGCTCCCTCTCCTCAGCTCCCAGTCTGAGTCTGTGGCATTAGGGTGAGAGGGGCAGGCTGCTGGCCCTTCTCATCTCACCTCCCTCAATCTCATCAGGTGGAGGCTCTAGTCCTGAGAGGACCAGACCTTTCTTCCCCACCCCGGGCAGCGCGGCAGGTCCTACCTGGGCAGCAACACTGAGAATACTGGGGCCCCATTGCCCCACCCCAGATCACTCACAGGCTTTAGGTTCCAAGCCAAGGTGTCCAAGGAGTGCCACCCCGTGTACCCTTGCCTACCCATACCACCTGTTGGGCAATACAGCCCTCCAGGGACAGCAGATGGTCATTGCCAGTCTGGAGCTCAGCTGCAGAGCTCCTCTGAAGGGAAGAGACCTCATAGAGAACAAGGGTTCTGCAGATCTCCATCATGGAGTGCCTGTTTTTAGAAGAGAGTGGGGAACTCTGTCTAAGGAGGTTGTTGAAACTGATGAAGACCTTGGGGGAGATCAGTTAAGAGGAAACTGCTAAGTTTGTAATGAAATAAAACAAAATGACAACAACAACAACAAAAAAAACCTATCAGAGCAACCAGGAGTTCAATGGAGAAAATCAGAGAAAGAGACAGTCAAGATCCCTGCGGGGGTCACATGCAAGTCCAGGAGTGCTGTGCGTTTGTGCCAGGCTGCTCCCACCGGATAGCAACTAAATCTGAGATGGGGATGAAGGAGACACACAAAGCCACACAGGCATATGGCCACACAAGGTACACACTGTCTTGGTTTAGCCTCTTGGTCTATTTTCTGTTGCTGTAACCAAAGACCAGAGTCTGCACACTTTATACAGAAATCACTTACAGGAACAGAGGGTCATGGGGGAGATGTATCCAGCTTGACTCTCCGACAATAACCTATCAATCCATAAAGGATTAATCTGTTCTGCTGACACAGCCTTCTTGATCCAGTTCTCTTCTGACACTCCCACCTCTCAACCCGTCACGATGGGTCTCAGTGTCAGAGGAGATAAACCATAACAGGCCTGTCAGGGTCTGGCTGGATCTGAGTGTTCCCTGTGGCTTCCTGGTTGAAATCGAAGCCCTAGGAGCCTGGAGAATCAATGTGACCTACCAGGACTAGATTAGCTCACTAGGGTAGAGCCCCAGGATTGCATCTTGTGGCCTTAATAGAGACACAGACATATGTCTGCTCCCCGTCTTTTGCTGCTCTATGTCCTGCTCTGCCTTGGAAATCTGCCAGCAGCGAGGCCATCATCAGATGCAGACCTTGGGCCTCCAGAACTATGAGCCAAAACAGAACTTGTTTTATTTTTAAATATGGTTAGCCTGCCCCTGGCATTCCATTATAAGACACAAGGCCCTCACCTCGAACCAGGCACTAACTGAACAATATGCCACCGTAACAGAGAGGTCGGCCCTGAAAGACAGACTCAAAATATTCTCAACCCAGTCTGCATCTGGAAGGATGTGCTTGTGCCCAGGAGGGCACTGTCTCGGGGACACAAGGGAACTTCATCTACACACCCTTGACTGAAAGTGCTACAGTAGAACCTATAAATGTCTCCAACTGTGACGTCAGCATCCACTCTACAGAGACGTCCAGTGGTTAAGGGTCAGCAGGAACTGGCCCAGAGGGGTAAGCACAACCACGGATCAGGGAGGGGCTTGTGCTGCTGTCCAGCTCAAGGGTGACTCCAAGACAACCTGACTATGAAGACAACTGAGCAGGGACAGAGAGCTGATGTACTGCAGGGAACATGGACTGGGAATTAGTTCAGTTGTGTCACTAAGAACCCAACAAATGACAAAGAAAGCAACCACCACCACCTGGGAAGAGATGCCAGCCCCCAGAGAGGCGAACACTATGACCTGAAGTAATCAGTTTTAAGTTAAAATAGTGTGAAGTGTAGAAAGGAAGAAGAAAGTATGTTCTGTGCACGGGGAGGAGAAAAAGAGAAGGCAGGTTTCCCTGAGCAGACACGAAATTCAGAGCAGCTCGTAGATACATTAAAATAGTCAAGAAAACTGTGGCTAAAGTCTTAAGGAAGGGTGTGGTGGCCATGTCTCATCAGATCGGCCCTGTCAACACAGAGAAGGACACTGTTAAAAAGAACCAAATGGAAATCCATTTGAGTTGAAAATACAATTTAAAAGGAGAAAAAAATCAATAGAGATTCAACAATAGATTCGAGCTGGCAGTAAGGAAAGTTGGCAAATTTTAGATGAATCAATAATGATTTTACAATCCAAAGAACCAAGAGAAAATAAAAGCACATACACTAAAAACGGCAAAAATTAAAGATCTAAAAAAAATGAAAGACATGTACATGGATATTAAGATACAGCTTCTATCCAAAGTGATTTATTGATTGAACACAATCCTAATCAAAACCTAGAACAGCCAGAAAAATCCTGAGTACGGAACAAAACCAAAGAGTCATATGTCCTAATTTGGAAGCCTATTATAAAGTGCATGAGTCAGCGCAGTGACACTGGTCTAAGGACAGATGTACAGAAGAGTGGAATAGAGTTCAAAGTCCAGAAATAAATCACACTTTTATGGACACTTACTTTTGATGAGGATGCTGAGAGAGAATCCAATGGGATGGTATCATTGATAAACTTTACTGGAACAACCACACAGTCAGATAAAATGAAACAGAATTGGACTTCTACCACGCACCAGGCACAAAAGTGGACTCAAATAAATACAGATTGAAATGTAAGAAATAAATCTATAAAACTCCTAGAAGGAAATTTACTCTCAGGAGTAAATCTCTGTGGCTTTGGATTTGGCAAAGGAGTCTTGCATGTGACGCAGAGCACAAACAAGAAAAGATCAACAATGTGGTTTAGGCCTCACCAAAACCTGAATGCTTCAAAGGACACCATTGAGACACTGAAAGATAATCCACAGAATAGGAAAACGTTCAGCCAGTCTCATATGGGATAAGGGCAGGTCAGGTGGGTAATCTGACTCTACCTGTGACAGCCCCTCCTGGCGGGGGGACAGTTCAGCTCTACCTTATCCACCAGCATCTGTTATTAAACCAGGCAGGGGGTGGTTTTGAAGCACACCAAAGCCCTCAGGCTCTCTGACCCAGCCTGTGTGAACCCCAGCTGGGCAGCACAGTGACCACGCATCCTAGGGCAGGGAGTCGACCTCTGTGAGCCTCATCTGATAAGGGAGCCACTGACTCCTACTTAGCTGAACTCTAGCTGGATCAAGTCTTAGTGCTTGGTGCTCAGGAGTGGCTCAATCAGTGACTTCTTCGTCCTCTCCCTAGGGCAAGCAGAGCAGCAGCACCCTCCAGTCCACTCAGTGCCCACATCACAAATACTTTCTCTGATGCTTGCAAAAGTTTTGGTGGTGGCAAAGTCAGGCTGGTTACTGCTAACTGTTAAATGGATAATAGGGGAGGGAAACAAGACTCAGAGAAGCACAGAGACTTGTCTAAGGCAGCATCTCCACATTCTGGGGAGAATGTGGAATGTGGAATTTTGTTGAGCTCGGAGTTGCACCACCATATGATCCAGCTACACCACTCCTTGGTATTTATCCAAGAGAATTACAGTCAGCATGCTACTTCGATACATGCTTATCCATGTTTATAGCAGCACAAGCCACAATAGCTACATTATGGAACCCATCCAGGTGCCTGACAACAGATAAATGGATAAAGAAAATGTGATATACACACACAATGGAGGTTTTATTGGGACATCAAGAATGGAATCATGGCGTTTTCAGGAAAATAAATGGAACTGGGAACATCATGTTAAGGAAAATAAGCCAGACTCAGAAAAAAAACAAAACAAAACAAACAAAACAAAACACTGATTGTATGTTTTCTCTCATGTGCAGATGCTACAGAGCAAACAAGGGAAAGGGGAGAGAAGAGGGAAGAGAAAAGAAGAGGTGCGGGGAGTGGAAGTAAGCATGTCATACACCTGCATATACACCATTATGTATAACATCCCTCCATTATGTATAACTAGAATGCAACAAGAAAAAAAATTCTTGAAATCTACAAATTGTTGACTTCCTGGTAACAGGCATCCCTGGGGGTGAGGATCGCTCAGATGAATTTTGGACAGAAAATTTCTACATTTGAAAAATTAAAAATTAACTTCTTATAGCACAAACACACTAATCTCTCTTTCACAGCCACTAAAAAAAAAGATGGTGAATAAGAAAATCAGAAAAATAAAATAAATCACCATAATCCATGCATTTAATTTAGATTTTAAGAGCTACTGGTCTGCACTGCTTATAGTCAGAAGAGCTCTGAGGCACTCCACTGGTCTTGGTAGCGTATTTGGTGAAATGAATTTAAAATAGCATTGTACATCTTGCACATAAACAAAGAAGTGCATTTGGAGAAATTGAGATGATGAGGCTAAGAGCAAAACCGGACCTGGGGAGAGTTCCACCTTTGCCTCAGGCTGAGTGACCACATGGCTACCCATAATAGAGCTTGGTGAGACAGCAGGAACGGCCCTGCCAGCCAGAGTGAAAGCTGACACGGTACTCAACAGCTGTTTGTTTGTCTGAACTATAATGTTTATCCAGCACAACACATTTTAGAAAACGTCTTTCTGATCAGCATGAATTTTGCTTTTTCTGTGCGTTCTGCCTGCAGCAGCCATGCCTGCTTACCAGATCAGAATTCTTCATTCTCCCTGCCTGGGAATTGCTCCTGCAGGAGATGATCCCTTGTCCAGTAAGGGGCACCCTCACACCCGTGGATACTCCAGCCCCAACCCAGGCTGAGCCTGCCTGCCTCCTTTCCCTCACTTTAAAAGTCCTCCAGCTCCTCCGTCACAGACCTCTCTTCTTCCAGGGGCCATCTTGTTGGCTCGTACCAGGCAAGGCCTCTGAACTCTTCTCCACCGACCTTGACGGATCCCATTCTACATTCTCCCCCAGAAGGTCACACCCACCCTCCCCCTCCCCAAACCCTCGAATGTCAGCACATTTTGGCTGGCCTATCTCCTGATCCTGGCTTTGTGGGTGAGGCACCATCTATTCCCATTTGCTGTGCTGACTTCCCCCCATCTTCCCCTGGCTTCAGCCGCAGAGAGCATCCCCAAACCATTCCCACCAGGAATTCTGCCTGGAACACAGGACCTGTGTGGCAGGCTCCTCTTTGGCACTCAGGTTCTGCTTTACCTTCATCTCAGAGAAGCACCCCTGACCACCCTCCTTCAGTCTGTGCCCGCCTGGGGCCATTCTCCACCTCACACTGATCATTGCGAGGATCTTTTTGGTTTACACTTTCATCACTGTCTCTCTCTTCTAACTAGAATGTGAGTTTCATGAAACCCAAGATCTCCTTCTGTTTATCTCTATTCAAACCATTTATAAAAGTATGTAGTGTCGAATCTGTGTATAGTCCATTTTTGCAGAGTGACCTACTTGATAAAGTCAAGCCAAACTTCAGTGCCTCCACAAAGCACTCTAAGGTACTCTGCGATGAGAAATGAACCAACTGCTCATTCTCCCCTTGAAAGACACTAACCCTGAACAAGGTTAATCTGAGATCTCTACTATGTACGTTGTTTCTGTAATCAGATCTTTACCCACAAGAGGAAAATCTGTTAGTTTAAAAAATCACTTATACTCCGAGCTGCCTAGCACAGTGCCCTGGACAGTGCAAGGGCAGGCGCTTGGGCAGTGAGCCATCATCCACGAAGGGCTGCTGGCATCCACATGACAAAGGGCATTATACAACCTGACCCCATGCCTGCCAAGTTGGACACTGAAAAAACAAAACTACTGAAAGCAAAGCAAACAAAAGCCCCACCAAGCCAAAACACTCATACTCTCTTGAATACTCTGTCTGCTTAAAACAAGCTATCAGAGGAATAAGATGTTAAGAACAAATAAGCATATTTTTGGTGTACACATTTTACATGGATTGCAAATTGGTGACTCCCAGTTTCTACTAAATAAATTTTAAACAAACATTTAAAGACTGTCAGTTTGAAGAGCATCAAATTATTGTCCTCTTTAGGGCACCTGCTGTAAGGAAATATAAAAGAGACCCAGAGACAAGATGCAGAGGCAGGAAAGATGGCTGCTCCTCCAAGCGGCCACATTTATTTATACCAATAGGCTACATTAGGTCATTAGTGCCGTCACGACATTATTGTTTATTGTATCAGTAAGGATGCTTGTTCCACAGTTACATTCTACAGTTACAATATGCAGTGTTAAGAGCTTTGTGCAGCTCTCCAGAAAGTCCTTTGTCTGAAGTTACTGTTAGGCAGGCAGGTCCAGGAGCACGGGGTCTTGGTGAAACCCTGTAGTTATCTGCCAAGCAAATTCCTTTATTCCCAGGAGCTATGTGCCTGAGATCAAGGTTGATGCTGATAAGACTCTAGCACAGAGCCTCCTCATGCAGGGCACTGCCACAGCAGCTAGACACTGCATATGTATTAGCTGTCTAACTAGTTCCTAGGAGAAACTGCAGAGCATTCTAAGTGTGGGAAACAGGGTATGTCACTCCCCCAGGAGTTTGCTCACCAGAGGAATGTTGCCCTGTATTTCCATAGTCAGAATCCCTACAACCTCCTTTATACTGTCCAGCTCCGCCTCTCCACTGCACCTCTGGGTGGGGCCACGGGGTTCTTCCTTCCCTCAACACCCTGGAAACATGCAGCCTGTGGCTACCCCCAGGGGAACCTCGTCCTGCAGCAGGAGATAATGAACCGGCTGCCTCTCCTGTGGGTTGGTGGTTCTCAACCTGCTGCAAGATCAGAATGAACTGGTGTTTTGTTTTGTTTTTTAATAAACTTTCTTGGATTATTTAAATATCCCACATAAGTCTGTAGTATTGTCTCCTGTATAAAGCAACTGGATCCAAATATAAATATCTGTCTCTAACCAAGTGATGCTCAAAAACCTTAAAAATCATCAGGGAGCTATTAAAACCCCCCATGGCCCTTCCTCATCTCAAATCACTTCCACTGGAATTCACCATGGAACTATGTTTTTCAATCTCCACAGTGATTCTAGTCCACGCCTGGGGCTGAGAACTGCGTCTGATCCTCAGGATGGTCGCTGGGATTTCCACCATTCATTCTCATTCATCCCAAATGCTTCTCAGTCAGACGTTAGTTACACTGTGACACCTCGGGCAGGTAACTGAGCACCTCTGAATTTCAGCTGCCTTATGTCCACTTTGGGGACAAAGCCACATGCTAAGCTGTCATGAGGGTAAATTGATATAACATGTAAGAAGCAATTGATAAATAATAAATGCTCAATAAATGATGTGTATTACATTATTGATTTATACTAAAAAACACGCTGGGCACCCTCTAGGTGCCAGGACCTCTGCTAGGTTTTGTAGTTTTAGTAACCAGTTCTCTAGGAAGGTGTCCCTCAGTCAGATCATCAGCAACTTCAAACGTGCTGCTGATGGAACAGTGTCCCCCAGAAAATGTCATTCCCTACAGCTGAAGGGAGATCCAGTCAGACCCGCGGAGGATTCTACTCGTCAAGGTGTAGAACAATCATCAAATTGGTTGGTGTGTGGAGATCCTGTCCAGATGGCCAGGGCTGCTATGCAAGGCCATGGGGTGGGCTGTAATTGGACCAAGGCAACACTGGAAGAATGTGCCTTGGGGTTGCAGAACTCTAGCCAAACAGACAGCCTTCCAGATCATCCCTCAGAGGGAACTGGGCAGAGAGGAGGTGAGACAGCAGTTGACCCGAGGACCCCAGCACAGTAAAGGTGTATAAATGAAGGCTGAGGGGCCCCCGGGGAGAGGGAGGCTCCCACCTCCTCCACTGTGGGGAAAAGAGCTCAGGGTGGCCAGATCGTTGGTATTTTAAAGGAAACTATCGATATAGATTGTTACGTAAAAACCTCTCATTTTCCAACTGTTGATGCAGAGTTTAAAAATCACACCATGGCAAAACCCCTGTGGGCACCTAAGGCCAGTGGATCACCGTTCTGTAAACTCTTTGAAGTACACATTCTCTCAAGAACTCAGAGCTAGTTTGGAAGAATAGCAGAGAGATCACCAATATATTAGCCCCACACTGTACGCGGTCCATGAAGAAATGGCCACGGCTATGTGCAGGCCACTCCCCTTGGTGGGCATCCTGCACCCAGAGGGAAGCGATCAGAGCAAACAGCAGGGACAATTGTGTATCACGCTGTAGGAGGACCTCCCACATCTGGCTCATGGGAACATGTGGCCTCCTGACTATCTCACAAACCTCCCTTGCTGAATTAAGTATGCACAGTAGCCACACCACAAGGTGACCACTTTCTGGCATTTCTCTTAATTGGGGTATTTATGTCCCAGAAATACTTCCTTGAATAATTTCAAACCAGCATTTGTGGATTTATCCAACCACAGATCTTAGCCTTTGCCAAGTCTCTTTTACCTTCCAGTTAATATTTTCTATGATGACTTTTAGGACCCTCTGTCTCTTCTTCTAAACCTGTGCTAGAGTTAAGTCAGCTTTTCCTTAACCCTGCAGTAACTAACTGCTGAAGGCAGTCTTGCCAGGGCGGGGGACGGGGGGTGCACAGTCTTCTCTGTGTTCCTGACCTGTCACACTGTATTCTGAGGGATTGGCACATTAGCTATTCACAGACCTCAGAGGTAGGAGCTCTCACCAGCCAGCCTCTGTGTCCTCTCGTTGGGCTACTTCCCTGCCCTCCTTGGCCCTCTCCTTGACACGGCCCCTTCTACTTGACCCCAGTTCATCTGGCCCCATGTGGGGTTCTACACAGAGAGGCCACGTGACTCCACCTGCCCTTCTTCAGGAGGCCTCCGAGTGTCCACCTCAATGCCGAGACGTCTCCTCCCCAGGTCCCAGTGATGTCTTCTCTCGGGTCAGCCATGATGCCAGGCTGTTCCAGCGTAGCCCTCGCGTCCTCCTTGACACACGGACTCTGTGTCATGCACCTCAGCTTACGCCCACGAAAGCCAGCCATGAGCAGCTGACACACCCCACGGGGCCTCCCTCCTGCTTCTTAGTGACACAAGGGACACAGGGACCCAGTGAGGAGGGGCGACAGTTCTTTGCTGTGGGGGCTGCCTTGCACATTTTAAAATGTTTAAAAACATCGTGGGCCACTGCAAGAGTGGCAGGCCCTATTCAGGATCAGCCGAGGCCACTCCCCTCAGTCTACCCTCCCAGGTGCCCCTGCCCCTCACACAGCGGGCGCTCGGTGGTCCACTCTCCCACTCACCTATCCACTGCCAGTGTCCCTAGTAAGAGCCACTTTGTGGACAAGTGCTATGACAGGTGTCGGAGATACCAAAACAAATAAGCCCTGCGCCTGGTCTTAAAGGGGCTTGGGCTTGGGCTCGCAGAGATCAGATCCACCTGGGGAAGAAGAGTTACCTGGCACATGACCCGTACAGTGAGGGCAGTCCAAGGCCAGGAAGCAGGCAGCAGAGTGGGTAGGACTCCTGTCTGCAGCAGCAAGGGGCGTCTCAGAGCTGAAGCTCCAGGAGTGACTGAGATGGAGGGTCTGGGGGTTCACAGAGACAGAAGGACACATTGCTGGGGTGCGGTGGCCTGGGCCAGCCCTGCTTCTCCTGTGAATGCAGTTGGTACTTGTGTGTTGAGCATCTGGGGAGAGAGCAGTGCACTGCCCAGGAAAAAAAACACCCCATCCTTACGGAATTTGCACATTTATAACATCAGGGGCATTACCATCAGAGCCGGACCAGGGAGGAACAACATAAAAGACCAAGGTCTTAAATAGGGCTCTGCATCTAGAGCCAGAGCACAGAAGGTTTTGAGTTACAGTTTGAAATTTTGGTACCATTCTGCAGAACAGGATCCTCAGTCTTGCCACTATAAGCAAACCTGACTGGATATCCAGTTCTTCACTGTGTGAGCTGACCTGTGCCATTACACACTCTTGCTCAGTAGTGACAGCAAAATCATCCCTAGACTTCACCAATGTACTGCAGGGGACAAAACCACCCCCCCACCCCCCCACCCCCGCCCTGTGGAGAACCCCTGCTGTGTAGGGAGCTTATGTAAAAGCACTCCACAGGCACACTAATGTATTTATTTGTTTCTAGATAAATGTGACAGGAGCTATTCTAGAACATTCAAATCTTCCTTTGAGGAAGGGAATAGTCACATCATCATTTCCACATTTTATGCAACAAAACTGCCAGATTCTCCTAGGCAGGGGCCTTCAAGGTCAGGGTTTACTCCGTGAAAGCTACACTGTTTGCTGGCATGGAGGGGGTCAGGAGCAGAGAAAATGGGGGCCTTGCTTTAAATAAGGCCATTCCTCTGCTCTGAATAAGGGTGAGAGATGCAAGTTCTGAGCCCCTTGTCAGAAAACATGGCTCTTCGTTGCCTTGTGGATGGAATCTCACAGGTGAAGATGAAAATATATATGTAAAAAATGAAAACCAAAAGCACTTTGTAGACACATTCATGGGTCTTTGAAAGCCTAACCTCTATCAGGATCCTTTCAAAGGTCTACAAAAACTACAACAAACACTCATCACTGTGACTTCATTTCCCCAGAAGTAGAAAATACAGCATCAGCAAGAAAGGTGAAAACATAAAAGTTTAACGTGGTGTGAATTTATCCACAGCTTTCAGGTCTCCTTACTAATGTGATCAGTGATGAGTAAGGCTTTCTCCCAGATTCTTCAGTCTCTCGGATATCACCGCATGACAATCAGCTTACGTGCCCTGCAACATCCCATAACGTTCCACTGGGAGCCCTCTTCAGGGTCATCTCCTTCAACATGAATAATGAAGCCAGTTAGAAAGCAGTCAACTCTAGTGCACCCCCCAAGTCACTAAGCTGGTCTCACCACCAAACCCATAGTCATCCCAGCCTAGAACGCGTGCCCCAAAGGGAGACCTGTATTCACAACTGCCCTGGTGGGCTTCAAAGTGGCTTCAACGACATGCATTCTTAGCTTTCTCCTTGGTCCCCACATGTCTGGTTTACCTCTTGCAGCTTACCCATACTCCATAATGGTCAGCAATCCATCCAGTTCTGAACCTGAAAACCTTTGCGTCACCTTTGACAGCCCCTTCCCTCGTACTCTCTGTGCCTCTCCATCACCGAGGACTCTGCTATGGCCTTCTTCACATCTCCTGAGTCGACATTCATGCTTCATACGACCTTTGACTTCCCACTAGGTTCTCAGTGCTCAGCTAGTGCTTGGCACAGTTAAGACAATAGGTATTAACAAGTAGGTGTGACACAAACCCATCCCTCTAGGGCAAACTGCACCCTAGTTATGTCTTCAAGTTGCAAGGAAAGTGAGAAATGGGTGGGTCTAGAGCTCCAATGTTCAGTAAGTTGCCAACCAGATGTTTATCTATGGGGTATTTGTCTCAGGAGTCCTGAAGGATACCACAATTTGCAGACCCCTGAGTCCCTCATATAAGTCAGCATAGTACTCGCTTAGAACTATGTGCATCCCCCATATAACATAGCATTTCTAGGCTACTTATAATACCTAGTTCAATGGAAACACTATGCAAAAATTATGATACTTTATTATTTAGGAAATCATTATAAGGAAAATGTCTGTGTATGTTCAGTGCAGATGAAAATATTTTCTAGACATGTTTGATCCCCATGATTTGACTCCATGAATAAAGAGAATCAACTGTATACATCTAAGGAATAACCTGAGGCCTGTGCCTACCTGTTTTTCCAATGTCAGCTGCTGCCCCATCTCCTGCAAGAGCCATCTTACCCTGTTAACTGGACTGGTCCACCTGTGCTCAAGGAGGCCTCTGGTCACAATGTGGTTCAACTGGAAGAAAACCAGTGTTTCACACGCCCCCACAACGAGGTCCTCTTGTAGTCTCCCATGCTGTCTGACCACACAGGAAGAACAGGTGAGAAAATCCATTCAAAGAGATAAAAAGTGCAGTAAAAAAATCTGTTTTGAATGGCACCTGGGGATAGACACATGTCCTCTTGATTCCCAGGGATGCCAGGAGCCATGGAGAAGGGAGAGGCTTGACCTCCACAAGCCCTAGCTCAAGGTAAAACTTACACCAGGTGGGGTAGAAAGTGTTGTTCAAAGCCTGGTAGAGGTTTATGAGGACAGAGCTGGAGAAGGATGGACACACCTGCTACCAAGTCATGACGTTCCCATGTATTTTATCCTGATCTGCCTGTGATGGGGATGGGACTACCCAGGTCCCTACCTATTGCATCCCAAGGGTGCCCAAGTGTTAGCTGTCTCCCACTCCAATACGATAAGAAACCCAATTTGCACGTTACCATGCTCTTAGCAACATCACGGAGGGTTCACATTCTTGCTCCTACAATTGCTTCATCCGGATCATCATGGGTGGGGGTTGCAGAAAGGGCTGAAAGCAGGTGGAGACTTTTCTCTACTTGTTGAAATTTACAAAAGTATCACTTCTTTGAGTCCTTTAACTCTGGGACTCAGGATATGCTGGGAGGAAGAGAAACTGGGGGGTATAACATTAAAGATTAAAACAAAGGATTCAAATCCACCAACAACTCTCTGTACACCTCCTCTGTGCAGAGCACTGTGGCAGGCCCTCAAACTGGCAGCACAGTGAATGGGTAGAACAGTGGGACACCCCCTAGTTGAAAAGAGGCATGGCAGACCATGGTGGTGACAGAGAGGCCACAGATATCTTTGATTAAGCTGCAGGTGACATTTGGGGCAAATTTCCCAACCTCAGCACTATGGAGATTTTGCACTAGACAATTCTTTGCTGTGGGGGCTGCCTTGAACATTATAAAAGGTTTAAAAACATCTTGGGCCTCAAACCGTAAGAAAACCTGCCCCAATGTGACAACCAGGAACGTCTCCAGTCATTGCTGAATGTCCTAGCAGAGCAGGGTAGGAGGAAGCACAGGGCTCAGAGGAGACTAATTCTAACTGATATAGAACACTGGATTTGAACTTGACCTAGAAAGCTTCTGCAGGTACATCCGGAAGGGAAGAGCCCATCTGGGAGGGATGGTTTCTTGAGGAAGAGCCTGGTGGGTGAAGGGTTTGTGCAGAGAGGTATTCACAAGCTGGGGCAGCTGTGGGGATCCCTTGGGTCCAAACATGAGGCAGAAATACAAAGTCTATGACTCTGAATTTCATTTGGTCCTCATAACTGCAACATGATAGATTTTATCTTCCAAGTTCTCAAAAACAAACCTTGGTGAGTAGAAAAGATGTGCCTCTCCTAAGGCGTAGAGGTAACAGTGGGCTTCTCTAATGTCTCTTGTGTTTGGGAACAGAATAGTTGGATTTGACTGGAACACATGAGCTCCTGCATCAAGTGAGTGTCTAGCCAGGTAACAGAAATGTGAGGTGACCCCACAAGAGCTAAATAATTTATGATGTAATAACATAGCAAAAATCTCTTATGATTTTTGCTCGCACATAATTGGGGAAAAGGACTTTTGTGGAATGGCTCAGGGTCTCAAAGCACCCTTTGACATCCCCCAGCATCTGTAGAACAGACATTTAGAGAGTGAAAAAGGTTGGGAGGGAAAAAGAGGACTCATTTTTACAAAGCTTTATTTTTCCAAATGTCTCCATAGGATGCACATACTGCAACTATCTAATGAGGCACAGATTGAAAATGGCTAAAGACTCTTGTCATGAACCAGGGTGATGGTACCCAGAGGCGCTGTGAGAAAATTCCTCTAATTGCAATTTTTAGTTATTATCAACATGGTCCCCGTGCTTCAGGGATAACTGCCAGAGATCTGTGTTCACTTTTCTCTGCAATCTCCAGGTCTTTTAGAAAACCAGGATATTTGGAGCCAATACATCAGGACCAGTTCAGATTTTCTTCAGAATTTTAGTGCCTCTCTTAAATATTTATGTGCATGCATTTTTAAAAAGTGATCAATATAAGCTAGGCTTTGGGATAAAATGATGCCTGATTTAGTTTTTTAGTGATATAATATAATAATGAATATTAACATCGATTTCTTTCCACATGCTAGTTACTGTCATAGCTATTTAATATGCATTAGCTAATATTTAGTAACTTGGGATATATTTCATGTCACACACTGTGTTGCTATAAACCTTAAATACGTTACTTAATTTAATTATTTCAATAGTTACATGATGTAAATATTGCCAAACCCTATGTACAGATAAAATCCAGGCTTGGAGGTGTTGAATGATTTTCCCCGAGTCACAACCATGAAGACTGAAATTAAAACTTCAAAATCTAGTCTTTTTACATAAAATCCTGTGCTAATAAACCTCCGAGGCTGAAGAAAAAGGCTTGTGTGTTTTGATGCAGCATTAACAAATGCACACAGAGATCCACATCATGAGTGCAATGAAAGTTTACATTTTATATTTTTTCCAAAAACTTTTTATGAGTTTTTTTACACCTCTGCGGTAAACTCAGACCAGGAAACAGAAGAGAAAATCTTATCTCTTCGCCATCACTGTCTGCTCCTGAAGTAATGGCTGGACTATCTCCGTTGATCAGCTTTCCCTGCTTTTGTCCTTTACATAAATACTTACTCCTGATTTGGACTGCCTTTGGGCTGGATGACATTTATGAAATGCATCCCTATGGTGTAATATGAAAAACTAATCATTTTATCACACTACACTGCATGAAATATGGAAATTCTACATGTCTTTAGACTTACACTCTGCTTTCTGCCATTTTGAATATTAACAACAGCATCGTGGGGCTCAAGGTCCAGTTCACTCAGGGATAGAGAGCTTGGCCGGCATTTGGGAGGCCCTGGGCTCCACCTCAGTACTGCAA
Source organism: Marmota marmota marmota (assembly GCF_001458135.2). Classification (NCBI taxonomy): domain Eukaryota; kingdom Metazoa; phylum Chordata; class Mammalia; order Rodentia; family Sciuridae; genus Marmota; species Marmota marmota. The sequence goes on along the minus strand of NW_025999949.1, from coordinate 33,349,999 downwards.
CAACAACAACAACAACAACAACAACAAAATGTTGCTATAGACATTTCTTCACATGTCTTTTGGTGCCCATCTGTGTGTTTTTCTGTGGGCACACCCTGGGTAAAGGGCAAGTGTTTCCAACTCTGGCAGACACTGCCAATAGATTCACAATTTGCTTGTACCAATTTGCACTCTCTAGTAGTACCTGAAGGTCCTAATTATTACCTCACTGACACTTGGTGGTGTCAATGTTGTTGTTGTTGTTTGTTTGTTCTTACTTTAGGAACTCTAGTGTTAATAATGCTATCTCACTATGGTTTCAATTTGACTTGCTCTGGGTGACCAGTGATGTTGACCATCTTTTCATGGATTTATGGGTCACTTACTTTAACATTCTCTTTTCTACTTTGCATCTTTAAAATTGTGTTGACTTTTTTCTTCATTGATTTGAATAAGTTTTATACTTTATAAATATAATTTATAATATAAATATGATTTTTCAGGAGTTTATTATCCATTTTAAACTGTGTCCACATTCTTATGATACCATTTGGTGAAATCCAACTTATATTTTATGGCTATCATTTATTGTGTCCTATTTGAGAAATCTTTATCTTATCCCAATAATATTAAGTTATTTTGTTGTTTTCTTCTAAATTGTACTCACTTTCACAGAGAACTTTAAACTTGTTTTAAATTAATTTATGTGGGTCATGAGATTAAAGTAAATTTTTAATTTTTTTTTCCTTTTGGATAACTTTGGACAGTATGATTTATTAAAAAACACACCCACCGTTCATTGTGCCAGATTTTTATGACTCAAGTAGTCATGCATGTGCTAGTCTCTAAACTCTGTGTTGTTCTCTAGGTTAAACTGTGCCATAACCCAGTATTGCAATGGTTGAGATTAACCATCTGCTAATGTCAACCAACTTTGCTCTTGTTCACATGTACATGAGTTTTGTTTTCCCTTTGCATTTCCATATACATTTTAGAATTAACTTATCAAATTTCCATTAACACACAAAACCAGAAACTTTAGGGATTTGATTAGAATTGCCATGAATCTATAACTCAATTTAGGTGAAATCTGTATGTTCTTATAATAGTCCATCTTCTGGCCTATTTTTAGGACATAGGCCTCCTTTTACAAAGTTTATTCAATTTTTCTCCTTTGTGACTTGTAGTGTTAATATACATGTAGTATGTAATGCTAAATATCTGATATTTTAATATTACTCTTAAATGTGTTTTAAAATGTATTATTGATGTAAAAATAATGGAATATGGAAATACCAGTGAATTTTATGTATTGATCTGCATTCAGCAGTTTCGATAATTCAGTTATTAATTCTAAAGGGAGACTGGACAATTGGTTATGTCTTTTCCTTTTTTCATTTGTACCATTTGTACCATCTGCAGATAATAACACTTCAATAATATTTAATTAAGTAAGCTTATTTCTATTCTTTGTTAAATACTTTTTTTCATAGTGTAATGATGTTGACATTCATAAAGTAATTTTATTTCATTTATTCTGATATTGATTTGATGACTCTCCTTTATTTTGTTAATATTATAAATAATATGGATTAATTTGCAATTAGTAAGCCATTCCTTAAATAATCTTAAGTTGATTAAAAATTACATATCCCCATTTTATTGCATGTCAATCAGATATCAATTTAATGTTAGTCGTTCTGCATTTTGTTTTTGAGAGATAATGGTCAATTTCACTTTTGGTAATTATATATTTTCAAGTTTTCTGTATCAAGGTTTTGCTTTATGCCTCTTCAAACAATCTGGAGAATTATTCTATTTTTCTATTTTCCTATTCTATGGAGAAATAACAAAAACAAAAACAAAAACAAATTATAACATCATGTTATTTCTTTTTTCAAATACTTGGAAGAGTTTACTGATGAAGCCATCTGTTCCCTCAAATCCTCTGGGTGCATGTTTGAGGTATTTCATATATGATCATGCAGATTCTATTTCACTTTGTTTCAATCTTTGGAAAGATGCTTTTTGTAGGGATTTGTCCACTTATTAAAATTTTCAAATGTTCGACTTCTATATGTTAACAGCTTATGCGTTGTGGGGTTTAGCTATGAAGTGTCTCCCAAAAGCTATGTGTGAGACAATGCAGGGAAGTTCAGAGAGGAAATGATTGTGTTATGAAAGCATTAATATAGTCAGTGCTTTTATCTCCTAATAGGGATTAACTGGGTCGTAACTGAAGGTATGGTGTGGCTGGATGAGGTGGGCCACTGGGGTGTGCTTTTGGGGTTTATATTTTGTCCTTGGTGAGCGCAGAAGCCTCTCTCTGGTGCCACGTCTTGAGCCCTTTCCCCCACCACACCCTTCTGCCAAATGTTCTGCCTCCCCGTGGGCCCGGATCAATGGAGTCAGCCATCTATGGACTGAGACCTTTGAATCTGTGATCACCAAGCAAACTTTCCTTCCTTTGAAATTGTTCTTGTCAGATCTTTTGGTCACAGCAGCAGAAAAGATGGCTCAAACATCCATTGTGGTAAATTTGGGTATAGACAGAGTGGGATTTGGTTGACTTCTTTCCCTAGCGCTTCCCGTACCCTCCCTTTCTCCCTCCCTCCCTCCATCCTCCCTCCCTATTTCCTGAACCCTAGAGGTCTTCCTTCTAATTTCATGAGATCCTTATTTTTTTTTCTTTCTGTAGCTTTCATGTATGATAGAAAATATTGAATTCTTTCCTTTTGGAGCCTGAACTATTTATAATTTAGCAGGATGTTCTCTAGCCCCAGCAGTTTACCAGCAGATGGCTTGATTTCATTCGTTATGCCTGAGTAAACTCCATTGTGCAAATATACCCCATTTTCTTTATCCATCCATCTCTTGATGGACACCTAAACTGCTTCCATAACTTGGCTACTGTGAATTGTGCTGCTATAGAGGTTGATATCCATCTATCACTAAACTATGCTGATTTCAGTTCTTTTGAATAAATATGGGGATTTCATTCCTACTCTTTTAAGGAACTTCCACACTGATTTCAAGGTTGTACTAATTTGCAGTACTCCAACCTGTAGAAGTGTAATTTTTCCTCCTGTACCCTTGTCAACATGTAGTGTTTATAGTTATAATACACTAATTTAATGAAATGATGACAGTAGAAAGACCAGTAAAGGAAGGGGGTCACAGTAGAGAGAGTGAGGAGGGGAAGGGGAGATTGTGGGGAAGGAGGCTGATCAAATTATGTGATAGGCAGGTACAAACATGTCACGATGACTGTCTATTATGTAGAATTGTAATGCAACAATAAAACCATGAAAACTTTATTCACGTATATTTTGAGATCTATAGAATTTTAAATGTTGCCCCCTTTTATTTTTTTAATTTTCTTGATATTCTTTGCATACCTGTGTCTCACATTATTCTAACTGGGGTGTTTTACTTATAATAATCTTTTAAAATTACCAACTATTGACTTTTGTCATGGAAATGTTGCTCCCTATTTTATTAAATTGTGGTCTTATGTCAATCATTTTCTTTCCTTCATGTTCTTTGGATATAATCTGCTATTCTTTTTTTTTTTCAGTTTGTTTTTTTAAAATGTTGTATTTGTTCTCATTAGTTATATATGACAGTAGAATGCATTTTGACACATCATACATAAATAGAATATAACTTCTCATTTTTCTGGTTTACTTCCTACCCCCATACCCCATCCCCTCCCTTCATCTCCTCTGCCTAATCCAAAGTACCTCTATTTTTCCCTAGCCCCCCACTTCATGTGAATTAGCATATGCATGTCAGAGAAAACATTTGGCCTTTGGTTCTTTGGGATTGGCTTATTTCACTTAGCATACTATTCTCCAGTTCCATCCAAAAATGCCATATCCCATTTTTCTTTAAAGCTGAGTAATATTCCATTGTGTGTCTGTGTTTATATATATATAATCTATTACATTTTTTATCCATTCATCTGTTGAAGGAAGGACACTGAAGTTGGTTCCATAGTTTAGCTATCATGAATTGAGCTACTATACACATTGATGTGGCTGCATCACTGTACTATGCTGATTTTAAGTCCTTTGTGTATAAACCTAGGAGTGGGATAGCTGGGTCAAATGGTGGTTCCACTCTAAGTTTTCTGAGGAATCTCCATACTGCTTTCCAGAGTGATAGCACCATTTTGCAGTCCATCCAGCAATGTATGAGTGCATCCTTCTCCCCATAACCTCACCAACATTTATTGTTGCTTATGATCTTGATAATTGCCGTTTTGACTGGAGTAAGATGGAAGCTCAGTGTAGTTTTGATTTACATTTCTCTAACTGCTAGAGATGTTGGACATTTTTTCATATATTTGTCGATCAATTGTATTTCTCCTTTGAAGTGTTTGTTTGATTCCTTAGCACATTTATTGATTGATTCATTTGGTTTTTGGTTAAGTTTTTTGAGTTCGTTATATATCCTGGAGATGAATGCTCTGTCTGATGTACGTGTGGGAATGATTTTCTCCCATTCTACAGGCTCTCTCTTCACGTTATTGTTTACTTTGCTGTGAAGAAGCTTTTTAGTTCGATTCCATCCCATGTATTGATTCTTGATTTTACTTCTTATGCTTTAAGAGTCTTAAACCCCTATCTCTCACCCTATGCAAAAAATCAACTCAACATGGATCAGGGACTTAGGCATTAGAACAGAGATCCTACACCTAATAGAAGAAAATCTCCACTATATCAGCTTAGGAACTGACTTCCTTAACAAGACTCCTAAAGTGCAAGAAGTAAAATCAAGAAGCAATAAATGGGATGGAATGCAATTCTTTTTCTAAATTCTGGAAATGGATATTTAAATCAATGATTTTTAATATTCCTTTTTGACACCCCTTTAATTACAAATTCAATTATATTGATAGATATGGGTCTATTCCATAATCTATCATTTCTTGATCTTGAAGTTTATGCCCTTTAAGGAATTTTGTGTATTTTGCCTATGTTGTTTAAGAGATAACTTTTTGTCTGGAACCGTAGCAAAAACCTTTAATCCCAGCTGCTTGGCAGGCTGAAGCAGGAGGATTGCAAGTTCAAAGCCAGCTCGCAACTTATCGAGGCCTTAAGCAACTTAGTGAGGCCCTGCCTCGAAATAGAACATAAAACTGGCTGTGGATGTGGCTCAATGGTAGAGCAACCCTAGGTTTAATCCTCCCTGTATCTGAAGGATCTACATGGTTGTGTCCTCTCTTATTTGGGACATGGGCACCTTTACCATGTCTCTTTCCTCCCGTATTTTTCTTAAGTCTAGGTTGTAGACAATGGCTTTACTGATTTTCAAAAGGAACAACTTTTCCTCAAATGATTTTCCATGTTTTCACCTTTATAATTTCATTGACTTCTACTTTTTATTATTTTTTTCTTCTTTATATGTTTTTTTCTTTCTCTCTTTCTTTTTTTTTTTTCCTAGTTCCATAAGTTGGATCCTTAGATCACTGATGTGGAAACGTTTTTCCTTTTGAAGGTAAGTAGTTAATGCTATAAAAGTTCCTTTACATTCTGTTTCAGCTGCATCTCACACATTTTATTATGTCATATTTCAATTTCAATTTAATGTATTTTCTAACTTTCCTTTCCACCTTATATTCAGTCCTTGAACTATTTGCAAGAATTGTCCAATTCCCAAATATTTGAGGGAATTTCTTCCTGATATATTGATGTGATCATTTTCTCATTCAACTTATTTATGTTGTCAAAAGTGCACTCTTTACTTCCCCACACCCACTCCAGAGATGGTCTTTTTTGGTGAATGATTCCAGCGCACAAGGAGAACATCTGCGTTCTTGGATCCATGAATCTCAAATAGGTCAAATTGGATGACTACGTGCTGTGTTATTCTGTGTGCTTACTGATTTTCTGTTTTGTTCTATTCATCATGAAAGTGGGGGCTTCAAGGTCCAATAATCACGGATTTGTCTGTTTTTAAGTTTAGAGCTGTTATTTTGATTCATGTATTTTGAAGCTGTGTTGACAGAAGGATATAGATTTAGGTCTATGTGTCTTCTCAGGACACATGTCCTTTATCATTTCATAAAACTCCTGGTTACCAAGGCTTCTGTGTTTGTGCATGCTGCTGAGCTCATGTGCCATGAGTGAGCACAGATTTAGGTCCTGAGAGACAGTTGCCCCTTCGGTGATTGAAGGGCATTGCCCACTATAAACCCTTATATATCTCTGAAAGTTCATCTTCAGAGAAATGGTGCATGCTCAATACACACATCTTTGTTTTACCAAGGCTTTTACTAATGGGACAATCAGCTGGGCTTTCTTCAGATAACTCCTTTGCCTTGACTAGGCTCCTGTAAATGACTGACCATTTATAACAACTACAGAACAGGGTCTCTCAAAGGAACCTGATGGAAAGCACTGAACACCACTGGCTGTGATTTGCTCAAGGAATCTCAAATCTATTGAAATAAAACCTCATACAACATTTTGTTTTCTTAACAAAGAGATTGTTCTAAAGGGAGAGGAAAAGTCATTCCGGTAGTACTTCAGAGCTAGAATAAGGGAAGGTTTGTGATCCCCATGTCAAATTCACTATTGCTTTGAGATGAAGTTTCCAACACATGTTTTTTGGAGGGGACACATTCCTATCATGGTGGTTGTCCATATGCACCCTCAGATAAAATAGGTGAAGAAAAACAAGCAGACACATACACAAAAGATACCTTTCCTTCCAACACCCAAATTCAATTCCATTCAAACACATGGAATACTCCATTTCTGTCATTTATCCTGTTCTTGCTCCTCCTGTGACAGTCTGGACAGTTCTGGTTCATGGTGGCAAGGATGGCCTTCAGCCGTTCAGGAGCTGCGATGATAGCAGCTATCTCACTGTCCTTGTTCGACTTCAGTGTTGTCCTATAGGTTCGTAACAGGTGGCCAGAGGGAGCGAGAGCACGGAGGAGGATCCAGTGGGCTCCTACATGCAAGGAAGTCCTGGAAGAACATCTGCTGCTTCTGCCAAGAGCCCAGTGCCCAGGACCCAGACTCAGTGGTTCTTTAGGGCTGAGTCAAAGCTGGCAGCATCTCAAGCAGACTTTGCTCAGGTGTGTGTTACCTGCTGCTGGTGTATCACCCCAGTGCCTCCTCCAACAGCCCAGCAGGAAAGGTTACCGTGCAAGTGGGCATAAAGTCTAGAAACCCAGATGAGACAAGTGGTTGTCTTTAGGGGTAAACTTGACCTTAAGGGGGGAGGACATGTAACAGTATTTCCAGAACCCTGGAAGCCTAGGCAGGCAGTGTGGGGAACAGCGGGCAGGCCTGGCTTGAGAGCACATTTCTTCCCACCCAGGGGCAGGGTAGAAACTCTATCCTGCTGGTAGATTAAGGAGCATGTTCTAGCCTGGCCCAGGAAAATCCAGAGAAACCATCTTGAGAGAGTTATAAGTGAAAACCAGCCAAAGGACAAAGAAGTAGAGGAATTCATCAGTTTGCTTCATCAAGGAAACTTTTAAGGAATTGTAAAAATCTACCTGAGCAAGTCAAGTCGTGATTGTCAAGTTGACCGTTTTCAGCTTTGTGGATAGCTCTCAGGTGGGAAAAGGTGGTCTCGTGGTGTAAATGGCCAAAGAAACCCAAAACCCTTTTCTAGAGGAAAGACAGGTGGCGTGGAAACCCACACAAGGCTGTGCCCTCTGTCCCTGCCGGGTGCCCAGAGCTTCTCTGCTGGCCTCCTCTGCTTTATGAGAGCAGCATCCCTCCCCTGAAGGACAGAGCTCGCAGTCAGCAGATGACAAGAAGACGACCTTCAGTGCCTCTCAGCCACATCCTCAGACCCTGGAAGTCACAGCGATGTCGATCTTGCTTCCATCCTGATCACTAACCGAGCACCCCAGCCACCGGAGAGCTACTCACTTGGCTTCAGTCCACTGAGACCCTGCCTTCAGCTGGTGGCAATGACCACACCCTCTTTGCATGACTTTGGCCTCTGACCTTATCTACCATCAAGGGCGTGTCTCATCTTTCAGCAAAACTCCAGCAGCTTTCACTTACTGCCATATTTGTGACCCTATCCCTGTCCGTGAGTTAAGGGTCGAAGGATGAGTTCACCACGTACTGGTGGCTCAAAGGCCATTTTGTTCCTTTCCATTCGTCTTATCCAATCTCTTTCAGTTTTGCCATTAGGAAAAAAAAGTGTTTGACTTTCCTCTGGAATTGATTAAACCTGCGCTTGATGGTTGGTGAACAATGAGCACCTCTCAGTGTTTTTAGCTGCTGCTGCTGAGAGTCCCCTCTAGAGGAGCGAGTGGGAAGGAGGGGAACACTGTGGGAGGAGACCTTCAACCTGAGGAAGGCTGCAGGAGCCGCCTGTGGTCTGAGCCTTCTGGAGTGCCCTCCCAAGCCACACTGCAGAGCTGGGCCTCCAGGGCCACTGCCTTTATCAAGTGTCACTGTGGACTTTATCAAGAGCCACCGCGGACTGTGTATGGAACAAATTGGCATGGAAGCCCATTGAATAGGAAAATCTGGTATTTAGGAACTTCTCGCTGGTAAAGACTACCCAGATACATGTGACCTGCTGTTGTCACACAGTCTCTCTGAGATGGGTGTAGCCTGCTAAGATGCCATTCAATGGAGTTGACTGCAAGACATCACAAAGCAAGATTCCACCCCTGAAACCTTATCCCTGCCTTTGATGTACCCCCTTCAATAAACCACCAGTGTGGGCTGGACCTACCGGACACTCTGCTTTAAAACCTATTCTTTGACTCTTTTATTTCTTCACTAATTATTTCAAACTCTGTGTTCTCAGGTGGCTTATCTCCTCCTGGGCAGGAGAAATTACCCCAGCGAGGTACTGGCAGCCATCGAAAACCAAGAGCAGACATTGCTGAACCAAGAAGCCCCATCTCACCCCCAGGCTCCAGAACTAAACTGATCACAATCCTGGCATGGTAGTCAGATCCTTGTAAGTCCTGCCCCTCTCTCCACGAGGGGATTCTAAGTCAAGCCTCACACAGACACTGGTGTCCCTGAGTTGAAGATGAGATTCAGCATCACAACTAGAACATCTGGGAATGCAGTTTTCAACTTTTCTCCCTTTGAAAACCAGGCGAGCTTTGGGATGAGCACTGAGTCCATGCACCGCGCCTCTGTATTCTGAGGAATGAATTTGCTTTTGACAAATCTCTTGGCTCCTCTTAGCCTTCATCTCCTTGTCTAAAGTTAGATCTTAATCCTGTGCTGCTTTCCACCCAGGGCGGTGGTGAGAATGACAGGCTGCATGTTAATGTCCTTTGGAAACAGCAACCAATATCTGCACTTTGTACAGGTATTTAAGAATATGCCACCAAAACGTGGAGATTATTTCCAAAATGGAAAGCTGTATGCTGCCTTACAAGTGTTAGTAGGAAGGAAACAACCTGAAATGTATCCAATACACACCGTGTGCCAGCAACTTTCACAGATGACTCCATCCCATCTCCTATTCCTGAATCCCAAGGAGGCGGGGGAAGAGAAGCAAACCCTCCCCCACCAGGAGCAGCAGGTTCTGCTGCATGTGATAGCAGGAGGGTGTGGCCACCAGATGGATGTCATTGTTCTGCGAGAGAATTGGATAGTCTGTTTGTACAAAGTATCCAGGACTCTATTTAGTGAGAGGAAAAATGAACAATGGTTTTCAAGATGCAAAGAGGAATATCTTATGCTGACTCCTGAAGCTCTTCTGTTTGAATATCGTCTGTTGTTTGCTCTGTGCTGCTCTCTTAAAAGGGAGCCTGAAGTCTGTGTGAAGTTTAAAGACCAGAGAGAGAACTCCAGCTGGAGGCCATCCCGTACTGGAACATTGCAGTGGTTAATGCTGAAAGAGATGGGAGAAGCATGGTTCTCGATAAACTCCTCACAAATTGTTTAGAGGGAATTCCAAATTTGCCAACTGAATTTTTAAAAAGGCACACACAGTTTTCCTTGTGCTATTCTTTCTCTACGCCCAAATATAAATAAGAATATTGAAAGATGGAACATGTATGACACAAACACTATGAATTCTGACTCCTCAGTTTTTTATTTTTATATCGGTAGATGGTTGATCAAAACCCAGGTCATGGTAGGCAGCTGCTCCCCCTCCTCTGTGTGCTTCTGGGTTTTGATCTGTCATCAAGGCATAAAGAACTTTAGTAGTCTGGTGGCAGATAGCAGGGTCCCTGGTACAAAGGTTGAGTTTAAGGGAAGATTGCAGCCGCTAGGCGATGAATAAGCATGAGAATAAAACAAACAATGAGTTGGAGGGAGAGGTCTGTTGCACTGTTAGTCAATTCCCCAGAGAAACTATTGTACATGAGGAAAAAAAAAAAAAGGAAATGCTGACATCCATCACTGGAATCTCAGAAGAGTTCCCTTATCAGGACAGGATACATGCTCAGGGCTGGGTGAACAGCCAAGGAGATGGGGAGCTGAATTCCAGTAGAACTGATGGGACCTCCTGTGGTCTATGTCAGGTGGGCCCAGCAGGTATGTGCTACAAGCTAGGCCTGACCCAGAAGTCTCTGGTAAGATGAAAATGTAAAGGAAAAAAATCCACTCATCCCCCTTCTAGAGAACACCGAAGTCATTTCTCACTGCTAAAAACTTGTATTTGGACTTGGAAGATCCACTTTAGATGCCTGATCCCCCATTTCTTAAGTAGCCATTCAGTATGTAGAACACTCCATGCTCATCCTGTGGTTGTATGGACCCAGTGTGGTGTTCAGGAGGAGATACTGAGCCGTAGTTACAATTTGCTCAAACTTTGAACTGTAAAACACGGCGGCAATATACGATGACTGCACATCTGTATGTTGAGGTTGGGCTACTCTGTGAGTGTGCAATGACTGGGTTTCAAAGGCAGAGTGTCAAAAAACCATAATTTTTATATCGATCACATGTTGAAAATAATGTTTTAGATATGCTGAGTTAAATAAATATATGATTGAAATCAAATTTACTTTTTCATTTTGCTTTTTAAAACGTGGTTACTAGAGAAGTTTAAATTACGTATGCGACTCATGTTATCTTTCTTTGTAGGTTGCTGTTCTGGACAGTTGTTCTTCTTGTTCAGGCAGCATCTCCGGTTTTTATTTGAGAACTCACTCCTGATCTAGTGGCGTGGTAGATGACTAACCGTATCTTATTATCCTGTGATCAATTCAGGAGTGAGTCTTGATTTCATCCAATCCAGCAAAAAGAGTGTAAATACAATGGCAATGTAGGGTTTAATTTCCACCACCACTTTGACGATGTGGAGTCTGTACTTCCAGAGCATGAAGTCAATAGGAGGAAGCAAAGCCAAAGTGAGATCCACACACCTAGTTTATTTCTGCATCCAGATCTATGTCGTGTATTTTCCAGTCACATGAGCAATCACACCTTCTTTCCATGTCACTTCAAATCAGATTTTTTTTTCTTATAATTTATTTGCAACATAAAGAATCCCACCCCTTCTCTAGGACTTTCCAGCTATGGAAGCACCTTCATGTACACTGACAGTTCTCATCCTTTCTGCTGGGGAAGACAAAAGCTCAGGGATGTGCAGTGACTTGTCCAAAGGCACAGTGTAGAAAGCTCAGGTTCTGAACTAGCAAGTGAGTCTCCCTACTCCCAGGGTGTAAACGACCCTGACACACTCTCACTAGAGTGAGGGCAAGTGATGCACAACAGCACAGTACCTGGTGCACACACATAGCCTGGCTCCCCTTTCTTTCATCCCTCCTGCTCTCCCAAGTCTGTGCAGGGCAGGGCTGGCCAGCCCTGGCTCTGAGCCAGTCCCTCCAGGTCACTGCTCATTATGCATAAAACCTTTCAGCCGCCAGCCAATATATCTCAAAATACTTCCATTTTCCAAACCCAAACTCAGTTGTCTGTTGAAGGACACTTGGATACTGTAATCATAGTATACAGACTTCTCTTAAGCCTTGATTGTTGGCTAAGTGCTTGGGTTTTCTTACGCTGGTCAATGGCATTTTGCACTTTTACAATGGGCAGGGGGGAGGATGTGGAGAGGGATGTTACACTAAATGACCCTCCACAGGGAATCATGCAGGGAATGAACAATTGTTCCTACTCACTGGAAAGATAGTTTTCTTCTGATATAACCCCTTAGCTGCTGGTTTAGGTGGCATTTTGATAGCAACTTCAGAATTTTCTCTGTGAACCACAGTAAACTCTTCTAGATAATTTCCTAGAAAAATAAATTTTTATGATTTTCTGTATCTCTAATTTGCTTTCATCTCTTTGAAAGAGGGTATTATAGAGGGGTGCACAGAAGTCCAGGACTGGCTTTCCTGTGAGTTCATTTGACACTTCAGTCACAGGCAGCAGGCTGGATTGGCAAACGCATATCACCTCATCACCCCAGAGAAAAGCTGCTGCTGGAGCGATGCTGAAAAAGTAACCACCCTGTGACATTTGGGGGAAGGTCTAAGTGTCTGTACTTTCTGAACCATAATTGAAAGTCGCACATAATGGCCGTTGTGGAGCCGCTGAACCTGATGTGGGAGCTCTGAATGTCAGAGGACCCCTGTTCCAGCAGCACCTTCTCGTCCCTCTCCTGTGATGCACTTACATTTGCACAGTCGAGGGGGCAAAGGGGCACCCCCTCATTTCCCTCAGAGCTGCCCGCATAGCCCCGTGGCTGTGGTTTTGTTGCGCTGGATGTATGTTCAGCATGAAAAGCACCAACACTCCCCAAGATTAGCAGGAAGAGGTCCCTGTAGATAGATGGGTGTTTTGCTTCCTTGTTTCTACATTATTGCATGTTTTGATGGTTCCCTAAGAAAATGTTGATGATAAAAAGACAGAAGGGTAAATAATGTCTTCCTGCCTTTTTTTTCTTTTAATTTGGGAGTTATCTGTGGCGAGAACAAAAGCCCTGTATAGTGACCTCTGCAGCCAGATCAGCTCATAGTCCAGCGTCCTTCTTGTGTCTATTCTCGTCTCACAGCGGTTGTGAACTGAAGACTTGACTTGTTTTTGAGAAGTGATGGAGAGCACTTTCAGGAGGTGTTTCCCCTGAATACTGAGGTAAGGCAGAAGGCACCTATTTGTCATATGCTGGTCATGGTCCAGCTCTGCGTCTGGTACTGTGGCAGGCTTCCCCACTTGCAGGCCACCTTCTGATCCCAGGCTTCAGGTCCTCCAATGGGCGGTGGCAGCTGCTGAGCTGGTTCTGCAGGGAGGTTTGTGGTGCTCTCCTGGAAGCAGTAGGTGCTGTCTCTTTGACTTTTCTGATAATGTCCTATGGACAGCTGGAAAACTCTCCCTATAGGCGTGGGCATGACAAGGAGTCTCTACCAGGCTGTACAGGGAAGCTGCTCAGGGGAAATGGTGCCAGGGAAACTTTCTTAAAGCAATTTCTCATGCCCAGTTGCATAGAAAGAAACCAACTTTCACAAATGCCTAGGTAATCTCTGGTCCAGGAAATACACCACAAAAACATTTGTCTGTTTCTTTAAAGATTTATTAACTAAGAAGGCAAAGAACTGAATTTGGGTCTAAGTGCTATTTTTTTTAAATAGTCACATCAAATAGCAAAGGCTGACCCAATTTGAGTGCATGGATGAAGGGACTTTTGAGTCAGAAGAACTGAGTTTAGCACAGTGGTTTGCCAAATCAGGTTAAGTGGCCTTGGACCTCAGTGCACCAGAGAGTCCTTATGTGTGAAGACAGCACTGCAGCGTCTCCCCCAGCATCAGCAGTGGTGGCTATGAACCTGCCAACCTTTGCCCCTTGTCTTCACTCCTGATTTACATGGGATGTGACTCCTAGGTCACCTCTGATTTGGTTTCTATAAAATTCACCTGTCCCTAACTTAAAGCAGATTGCATACAATAGCATGATTTTTAAAATAATGCAGATTTCAACTCCTATACTTTCAGTGTCCATGTTATGCAGCAAACTTGCCAGACTTGTTGAATTTAATTGATACAGCTCCTTCACTCCACCCCTAAAAAGATAGACATTTCCTGTTCACAAAGGACAGAATGAGTGAGACTCTGTGACCTGGACTTGTCAGGGACTAGAAGGAAATTTTCCTTCAAAGAATAGCCTGACAGCCCCCTGGGAGACATCCTGCAGCTACCTATCTCCCTGGAACATCCTGCGGTTATCAGGATCATCAGACATCTTGCAGCTGGCAGTTTTACCACCCACATCCAGCAATTGATGATTAGAGAGCTTCCCCATCCCCAGCATATAAATACCCCTGTGTGAACAATAAAAGTTTGCAGCTTGATCAGAATTCCTGTCTTGCTGTCACCTTTCCTGTCTCTTGTCCCTTCATTCCTCCCCATGGACTGGGTCATCCAAGTGGCTGAATAAAGGCTTCAATTTGGAGCTCTGTTGAATACCATTCCGTGAGCTTCTATTACATACATTTTTATTCTTCCTTCATTCAACAAACCATTTTTTTCCTGTGCCACAGTCTCCAGAAAGGCACAATTTACCGTATGGCAGATGGGACAGAACACACATTTCCTACTTCCTAAAATAGTTCACTGTCAAAACTTCCATTCTTCCTGCTCAGGAAGCAGAGAAAGCCATCTGGTGACGTGCAAGCTCCTCTTAACACTGGTATTTGCATATATATCTTCTTTTATTCTTTATTCTTAAGAATGGGCTTGTTAACCCAAGTCAGCCTCTGAAGTCAGAGACTGTTTCTGCATTGCAGGATATTAAAAGTGACCCTATGAGAAAGGGAACAGTCCTATTTCAGGTGTCCTCATGGGAAAGAGTTGGTGCTGGTAGTCGAGTCCCAAGTATACTTTCCAGGTCTGAACCCATCTGGCTCCATGTGGCTGGGACTGAGATAAGGGATGGTGGCCTGCTGGTGTCCGGGACACTCTGAAGAAGCGGATGGTGGGTGACTCAGTGCTCTTCAGTTGGGGGCTCTCCAACACGCCTGCAGCCCCCTCATCCTCCTCACAGGAGACAGAAGAGTGGTCCAGGGGAATTGGAAAAAAAAAATTTTCCAAGGTGACAAGTAGTTTAAAAGAAGAGCTTAGACTCTTGATTACGGTAGTTCCAACAAGGCGTTGGGATGAGTATTAGCCACTGGCAGGCACAATTGTCAGAACTCCCTCTCAAGCCGACTGACAGCCTGCTCCCTGGCTCCCAGCTGCCGCCAGGGCTTCCTCCCAGTGCAGCCTCTCAACTCCATTTCTCCACCGTCCTCTGCACCCTCCTGTCCATTCCTGGGATTGCCCCTTCTCTTACCTCTGAGAAATGGACGCTCAGGCAGAACTGCTCCTTCACCTCACCACGTGGTGCTGGGCTTGGTGTTGACACACCTCCACTTCCTTCCCTTCCAAACGCAGAGGCAATTGAGAGAAAGAGAGGGACAAAAGCCAGGGGAATAGTAGGGCAGCTTCCTTAGCAACAGGCTATTTGGACAATAGGTTCCATGTGTGGGACCAAAAGGGCTCAGCACAACCCCCTCCACGATCCCTCCCCTGTCCCTGAGTGACAGAGTCTAGAAGGAAGGGCTCCCAGCCTAGGAGAAGCCTGGGTCAGAAAACAGGCACACAGGAGTCCTGCGACCAGTGACCGCCAGCCCCCAAATAGCTGCTTTTCTCCCCTTCTTTGGCAAGAACTGAGTGAGAGGTTGGGCGAGAAGAAGGTAGCACCCCTGGAAACAAGGCCCGGAGACTCTTCCCCACGACTATCTGGCCCTACAAGTCCCTGGGATCCCCAGGTCAGACCTGCAGTTTAACCCTGATTTATTCTCTTCACCAGGCACTACAAGTTTAACTATAGGATAAGAATTTTTCTAATTTCCTTCTGAATATATACATGGGAATTTGAGAGAAAATATTCTAGTCAATACTTGGCCAATATTTAAAGGAGAAATTCTTAAAATCAGAGATCTTCTCTAAAGACATTTCCATGTTTTACTGGATGCTTCTTTAAACGTTATCATCCATTTCTTCTTGGGAAGTGCATGACAACTCTGGCACTGCACTGGGATAGAAAACTTTGGTGCCTCAAAGATCAATCAGTGTGCACAGTGGTGAAACAGGAGACATCTAAACAGGTATAAATTTGAGATCTTAAAAGGCAGAAAGGGAAAATGGCTGGGTCCGCTCCCTGCCAGGGTGTAGGCTCACCCGACACTCACTGTGGTTCATGCGCAGAGACCTTGGCTCTGACAACGTGGGAGTGAGCATCCTTCTCCTGAGGAGCAGTGGAGAACTTGAGAGATTTCTTCTTTTCCAGAGACTGGACTTCTCTAACCTGTGTTCTAGGCTGAACAAAGCATGAGTCTCAAGTTTCTGATGTGGAGTGAGATTCAGATCAGAGTCACATCCAACTCTCTTGCAGTCCCCACAACAAATCCTTACGATCTAGCAAACTTTGAAGACCACTAGAGACTCAGCCAGTTTCATTTAAAGGGCAGACTCTAGGTGTGGAAGATTCTCCATGCCTAGATTGGAGAGTTGTGTGAAATTCCCCTTCAGCCTCTCTGAGTTTTCTCTGCTGTGCCTTATCAGCAAGTAGGAAGGGAGCAGAGAAATTCATGAAGACCACTGGTCCAACCAAATTCAAAGGGAGTGAGCATACAAGGATTGGGTCTCAGTGTGTCTCATACAGCTGAAATATTTTGAAGTTTACAAAATTGATTTATAGTCTAATTTAAACCTCACAATAGTTTGGATTAGATAAGACACCATTGAAAGTCATCCTGTGTACCCCCTTAGAAAGTTTCCCCAATGGTAACATTTCACAAAACTAGAGTGTAATGTCACACCACCAGAGACTCAGCCAGTCATTCAAAAGGCAGGATCTAGGTGTGGAAGATTCTCCATGACATTCACATCACCCATCAATCTTAATCAGATTTCCCGGGTCCCACTTGCATTATTTGTGTGTCTGTGTGCGTGTGTGTATTTAGTAACTACAGTTGTACCACACAGGTAGGTGCATGTATTCACTGCTACATTAAAGATACAGAACAGTAACTTTGCCACAAGAACCCTTGGCTTGCATTTTTATGATCATACATATCCCTCTACTCACCAGTTTGCTTATCCCTGACAGCCCATAACATTCTCTCCATTTTTGATATCTTGACATTTCAAAAAATCACAAGTGAAATCACTCAGTATGGGATGTTAAGAGATTTTTTTTAACTCAACAAATTCCTGATGTCTCATCCAACTTTTTGCATCTATCAATAGTTTGTTTCTTCTTATAGATACATAGAATTCCATGGTATAAATACAAAAGTTTATTTGATGGTTTATTGAATCATTTACCTGCTGAAAGACACCTGGCTATTTCCAGTTGGGGGTTATTAAATAAAATTGCTCTGAAGGATCATATGTAGATTTTTGTGTGATCATATATTTTTATTTTTTAGGATAAACGTCCAAGATTGGAGCTATCAACTTAAAGGTCATTGTGCACTTTGCTTGAGTGTGCCAAGCCGCATTCTAGACATGGCAGGTTCTCTCCAGAAGTGTAGGAGGGACCCACTTTTCCTGTGTTTTTGCCAGCCTCTGCCCGTATTTGATATTGTAACTTTTTCTTTTCACTTCAGGCCTCCTGATGGGTATGTAGAGGTAGCCCCTTGTGACTTTAATTTGTGTTTTCCTGATAAGGAACAGTACTGGATTTATTTCCATGTAGTTATGTCCCATCTGTTCATTCTCTTCTGTAAAGTATCTGTTAAAGTTTCTTTATTCATTTTATTATCTTGAAGTTTTGAGAGTTTTTTCCCCCTTCAAATCATATATCCTAGTGTTTTTATTAGGTGGTGTGTAAATGTTCACACCTGTTTTAAGTTTGTCCTTTCATCCTGAGTCTGATGAGTTCTAGTTTATCAAGTTTCCTTTCCCAAATGTGTTTGTACCAAGATGAAGAACTGTTTGTCTAGCCCAAGAACTTGAAGATGTTCTCATAGGTATTTTAAGAAAGTTTGGTACTTTAATGTTTTACCTTGGAGTATGTGATGGATTCTGACTTGATGCTGTTATAAGGTCTGAGGTTTTTATGGAACTCATCCGCAAACAGGGACAATCCTATTTCTTTCTTCATCAGCAATCTGCCTTTCTCCTCTCTCTCTCTCTCTCTCTCTCTCTCTCTCTCTCTCTCTCTCTCTCTCTCTCTCTCTCTCTCTCTCTCTCTCTTTCCTGCAGCTAGAACTCTCAGTGATATGTTGAATAAAAGTGTGATAGTGGGCATCTGTGCATTACTGATGATATTACAGAAAGGATTCTGTCTTTCACCATTATATTAAATGTAGATTTTTAAGTTTTTTAAAGGAATTGAGGTGACTCATCTCTATTCTAACTCTCTGAAAATTTTTATCATGGAGTTGGATTCTATCAAATTCCTTTCTGTATCAATTAAGTCATCCTAAGACTATACTCTCTTTAACTTGAAAATATACTGGAGTGCATCAATGGATTTTTAAATGTTTAACCATTCTTGTATATCTGAAATAAATTTCAGTCAAGAATATCATCTAATACATTTTATACATTGCTAGATCTATTAAAATATGATTTATTTAATGTTATGGGAATACTCAGATTGGATATTTTATGTTAGTTGAATTTTGGTTTCTTAAGTTTTATGAGAAATTGTTCCATTTATTTTAGGCTGTTGAATATATAAGCATAAATCTATTCATAATTGTTTAAGTTTCCAAGGTTTGCCATAATAAATTTCCATAAACTTGGGGCTTAAAACATGGTACATTTATTTTCTGGTAGTTCTGGAGGCCAGGGATCCTAATTAAGGTGCTAAGAAGAGGTGATTCTCTCTGGAATATTTATTCCCACTGGAGTATTTGCCCCTTGTATCCCCCAGGTTTGGGCAGTCATGAGCAACCTTGTCATTCTTTGACGTGAGGCTACATGACTTTAATCTCTGCTTCATCTTCACCTCGAAACTCAGCGTTTCTCCATATCTTGATCAAAGTTTTTTTCTTTTATAATGACAACTGTGTTTAAATATCCTTGGCTTAGACATAGCTTATTTTCAAGTAAGATTATATTCCCAGAAACTGGGTTTCGGACTTGGACACTTCTTTTGGGACACCATTCAGCTTACTGTAGTAGCTTTCCATTTTTCTATCTTTGATTAGTCTTCGAAGTGGTCTACTCTGTTTAATTATACACATTGGAGATTCGTGTCTTTTGTATTTTTATTTTTGCCATTCTTGACAGAGGTTTATCAATTTTGTATTTGTATTTAAAGAACCCCATTTTATGTTGGTGTTTCATCCTGGGATGGGGCTCATGGGATGCCAAACGTGCTCGTCTTCTCCTTAGCACCTTTCCTAATTATCCTTTGGCTGCTGCTTTTATTCCTTTCAGGGTTTAGAGAGTAGTTCTCCTTTTCTACAGCAGAGACTTTCCAAGAGCCCCTGTGGACATCTGAAACTTCAGAGAGTAGCAGATCTTATATATTTTTTTCTAATATAAACACACTGATAATAAATTATAATTTATAAATTAGGCACAGCAAACTATTAAGAATAATAACTAATAAGAAAACAGAACAATTATAACCATGCACCTTAAATTTGCATGCTTCATGACTCTTGGGCTCTATGGCCATATTATTAAGTAAAATAAGAGTTACTTGGACACAAGCATGCTGTGCCCTCAGTCCAATAACAAAGCAGCTGCTGAGTGATTGACATGCAGCTACCACGACCTGTGTGGATTCAGGACACAAAGGGGTGATTCATGTCCCAGGTGGGGTGAAGGTGAGGGCAGGATGGTGTAAAATTTTATTACACCGCTCAGAATGGCAAGTGATTTAATACACATGAATAGTGTATTTCTGGAATTTTCCATTTAATATTTTCAGGCTTTGGGGGAACTGAAGCCACAGAAAGTGAGACTAGGGATTGAGGGAGACTCCATAATTAGCAAGGAGGATCAGGGAAAGTAGAGTGTTGTTAAGTGCAGAATGGGAGGAAGTATGTTCTCTTTTTTAATGATGAGAGAACAAACGTGGGTATATTGAAAACACTTTCCACTTCTTTACAGGTGTTAAGTGGGCCATCTGAATCCAAGTCTTCTTTTTCAACATCATCCCACATTTCTCCTGTATCCATGCAGAAAATGCATCTCTTCTCCACGGCTAGTGTTCACAACCTGCATTTCCAGGAAGGAAGAGGCGGCTGGAGAGAAAGAGGCATCACAGCCAGGACTTGTGTGGGAACCTCCCCAGGTGAGACTGTGACTTCCCGAGGGGCAGTACTGTCGGCTTCTTACAGATATGCACATGGGGAGGACTCAATCTTAAGTCTTCATTCTTCATTTGTAGTGAAAATACTGCATTCTCATCTTTCCATAAAGCACAGGTTGGGTAAGGAGTCTGTCTGTCTGTTTGGTTTCTAGGTGTTCTGGGCTTTTCTGTCACCCCTCCTCATGATGCAGACATTTCTTCCTGGGTCTGGAATTGTTGATCCTTTCTCTTCCTCCTCCATCACATCAGGTATGACTCCACTTTTTATGTCCTCACTGGAAGGTTATTGTGTTGATTTTTCCTACGAATTATACAAGAGATGCTGCCTCTGAAAATCCAGGTCAATATTTGGTTGTGAATGAAACAGGAAGGAAGCCGTGGAATACAGCAGCTTGCTAGGAGCAGGAGCTTTGGGGGGACCCTGCTGCCGTCCTGTTTCTAGGCTGCCCACAGAGACACCACAGTAGCATCTCTGGGCCTAGTTTTCTCCTGCAAGACAGGGATAATCACCATCCTCCTCCCACTTGTTTTCTTTCTCAAAAGCATTCAAGAGTCCATTGGAACCTCTGAAATG
Organism: Marmota marmota marmota; assembly: GCF_001458135.2. Taxonomy (NCBI): domain Eukaryota; kingdom Metazoa; phylum Chordata; class Mammalia; order Rodentia; family Sciuridae; genus Marmota; species Marmota marmota. The sequence continues at coordinate 33,329,227 of NW_025999949.1, read as the reverse complement.
GTTTTGAAAGAAGCTGAGACTGGTGGAATGAGGTCTCCTAATCCCTGTACCTTCTTGTCCCCACTTCCTGAGTCACCCAGTCCCTCCTGCTGCCTCTGGGTGCCCTGCACTTCACCCCACCATGGTGCTCCACCCTCCCCTCAGGGCTTCTGCCTATCTTCCTCCTCCACCTTCTGGCTTTCCTACCCCTTCCTTCTCCTCCTCCCTTCTTCCTTCTTTACTTTTTTTTCTTCCTGCCTCCTTACTTCTCCCTTTAAAAATTTTTAAAATTTTTAATTATTTAATTTTTTATTTGTTAATAATGAAAAATGAATGTTTCAGATGTACCACCTGATGGTTTGCTATCCATAGACATAGTGAAATAATTACTCCAGGCAAGCTAATTAGCATATTCATCTCCTCATATGGTGACCTTTGGTATGTGTGTTGTGAGCCCATGTAACCTGCTGTTTTAGTAATTTCCAATATACAATACGGTGCTACTAACTGTAGCCTTCCTGGTGGGTAACACATCTCCCTCCATGAACTCAATATGGCGTCCTCTGACCAACATTCACCGGTTACCTCTCTTACCCATCTTGATGATCATTCTACTCCTAAGTATCATCTCCTACTTATTAGGGTGGTAATTATTAAAAAGAAAAGAATAGCAAGGGGTTGTGAGGGTAGGCAGAGATGGGAATTCTTATGTGCTGCTGGCGGCGTGAATATAAATTGGCATAGACATTATGAAACATTATGGAGATTCCCCAGAATTTTCAAATAGAATGACCACATGACCCAGTAGTCCCCCTCTGCTTATATCCCCAAAGGAAATGAAAGCAATGCTTCAAAGAGATACTTGACTCCCAGATTCACTGCAGCACTGTTCACAGCGGCCAAGATATGGGAACAGTCTGTGCATGCAATGACTGATGAATGGGTAAAATTCAATTGATACAGATGATATGTATCAAGGAAGTATACAAAAGTATATGAAGTATTTGTTAATATTTTTACTCTTGTTTTTATTGAGGCTTTAAACACAAACACTTCCAACCATTAGAGACAACAGTGATGAAATGGAAGACATAATGCTATGTGAAGCAGGACAGAAGGACAAACCAAGGTGGTTTCACGTGGACTAGGAGATGAGTATCTTCTTGCTCTTCCCTCCCCTCCTCTCACCTTTTGCTCTTTGCCTTCCCCTCCTATTCTTCCCCTCCTCGTTGTTTTTCCACACTGTTGAGTGTTCATCGTGACCGTGTCCATGACCTAAGACAGAGAAAAACTGAGTCCAGCCTTATTCCCAAATCATGTCACTCAAGGTAAGAAAGCATTTCCCACAAAAAAGGAGCTACGCCCAACCACCACCTGGTTCTCAGCCCTATTCCTAAATAAGGCCATCAAAGGCAAAGTGGCTGGGACTGACCATGGCAAGATACTGGGCGTCATTTGGTAACGGCATAAGCAAACATTGGTGTGTACGGGCAGAGCTGGACTGAGGCTTGTGGTCAGCCCGGAGGAAGTCCTAAATTGATCTCCTTTCCAAACACTCATCTGTATTTTCATTCGAAGTAGAAGGTGAGGACTTTGTGGGAGAAGAGTTGAAAGAAGGACCCCCAGTGTCAGGGAGCTGTCCTGTGGGGAAAAATGTAATTTTACAAAAATTACAGATTTGTTGAGAAAATGCTACGTTAAATAATCCAAATCAGCACATTCATTCATTTCTTTTTAAGTATCTATTTTTGGGGGTCTGATATGTGCCTGCCATATGATACTTCCAGGCCCTGAGAAGATGGCTATTAAGAAAATCAAGGCCCCGGCCCTGGTGGAGCACCCCCCTGGTTGTGAAGACACAGCAGACCAACCTGCAATAGTGATAATAATCCACGATCGTGGCAGGTCCCTTGAGAACGGAGCGACAGCAGGGAATGGGGATACAGTGAGGGAAGGTGCCCTTGTAGACATGGAGGGCAGGAGGGCCAGTACCCGCACCACCCTGGAGTGGCATGGAGAGCGAAATATCAAAATATCCAGGAAAGGAGCATCACAGGCAGGTATCTAGGCAAAAATAAACAACCCCGGGATAGGAGAGCACTTGGTACCTCTGAGAAAGAGGAAGGAGGAAGAGCTGGGAGATACTTGATAGGGAATTCAGTGGGAGGACTAGCAAGGGGCCAAACAATATAGGTCTTTGAAGTCCAGGGTGAGAATTTCAGATACCATTACAGATATAAATAACAAAAACAACAACAACAACAAAACTAGACAATTGAAGAGTCTCATCAGTGAAGGAAGGTTCTGCTCTGTCTTACATTCTAGAAAAGTCTGAGTTCCAGGTAAAAAACATGTGAAATTGGGTCAAGACCAGGGTTGGGGGTGTGGCTCAGGTGTACAGCCCTTTTCTAGAATGTACCAGGTCCTGGGGTTCATCCCCATTGTGCCCCAGAACCAGAAGAAGGTGGAACATTTAGAAGTCACTTTAATCACACAGACTAGGCTGTGGGTAAGTCGGCCAGTGCGGTTGCAGGAGGAAGAAGGGATCGGGAATCTATCTTGCATGTGTGGAGTGGCAGGATCCGGTGACTGCTGGAGTGTCTATTTCTGAAAAGGTCAGTTGAGGGTAGAATAGACATGTGCCCTGAGCCCCTGGGAGAAGTCGTTGCTGATCAGGAAGAAGTCAAGGTAGATCAAGTATCAGAGAAGACAGGATCAAAAGTCATGTCGTTTTGTGTTCCACCTGAGATCTTGTTAAATATTTAAAAGAGATATTGAGTCTGATACAGACTCATAGTTTATAGAGAATATCATCCATGTACATTTTATTGCCAGCTTATTTAAAGCCTAAGAAGTCATGCAGCCAAACAAACTGCTAGATCATCACTTAGACCAGAGAGTCCCAAAGCAACTTCCCTAAGAAACATTGATCTTTTATGATATATTTTGAGGATATATTTTGAGATATGCTGGCAGATAAATCATAGAATAGAGATGTAATCATGTGTCTTGAAAATTCACTGCTGATTTTTTATTATTTTTTATTATTTATTTATTTATTTATTTATTTATTTATTTTTATTAGCTGTTCAAAACATTGCAAAGTTCTTGACATATCATATTTCATACATTTGATTCAAGCGGATTATGAACTCCCATTTTTACCCTATATACATAATGCAGATTCACATCAGTTACACATCCACTTTTTTACCTACTGCCCTACTAGTGTCTGTTGTATTCTGCTGCCTGATTTTTTTTTTTTAAAGAAAAGAAATTGTCCTTGGTACATACAGAAAGGGCTGTATGGGATTGATGCTGACACAGGGTTCTCCTCATTATGTTTATCATATTAAAATCATTTCTCTCTGGCTGGGGGGAGCGGTTCATATGAGGAATCTGTTGGAGGAAAATTTGCTTCAATACAATGGAGGCTGGACTACATTCAGATCTTCACCTGCCATCATATAAATATATCAAAACTCTCAGGGACTGAAGCAATTTATTCTGGAAGTGGGAGTGGATTAGCAAGAGAACATTTGGCAGGCTCTCTCAATCTTGCATGCTGATGTAGGTATAAAGCATATGTGTGGTGTATTCAGCAGGATTATTCAAATGAAGAGCAAAAACACATTAGCATTCCTTCCTTGTGTGTTTAATAAGTTGGAAAGGCTGCTTTGAATGCAGGAGACCAAAACGCCATGACATAAACGTTTAGATTTAACATGAGCATATACAATTCAGAACACTTCCAAGTTAAGAAGGTTGAATATCATTTCCTATATTTTTATTTCTGGTGTGTGTGTTAATGTGTATGTGTGCACATGTGTGTCTAAACCAAAATATTTTGTTACTGATAATGTTATACAATATTATGAGGGTCTTGGCCAATATATTTAAAAATTAAGAAGGATCACTTTATTCATGATTTAAAAGATAGGATATGGTTGTATAATAAGGTTACAGAAACCTATGGTTGGGGGTGTCCACACCCAAGAGTGTGCAGTGGTGTCCATATCAGGAACTCATACTCCATCATTGGGTTTTGCTCATTCTCTGCTTTGAGTAGTCCCTAAACAGATTCCATTCTCTATAACCCTACTGCTTTCCCTTAGCCCTGGCCACCTTCTAATCTGAACCTCATACTTAAAAGAAAGAAAAGAAAGAAAGAAAGAAAGCAAATTGAAGTGTCTCAATAGCTGCACAGTTGTTCTTTCTTATTTCATTCTTGACCCCTCCATCCATCCTCCAGGTACCTTTGCAAATGTAAACACTATAGGACTTTCTCCTTCACTAGCTTCTCCTCAGCTTTAAGATGTATCTCAAAACACAGCCTGACAAAAACACCCTGGGGTCTCCCTCCCTATGGTCTCCCTAGTCTTCGGTGGTCCCCCTGCAGTTCATCGCATGCTCTTCCTGCTTCCTCCTGCTCATGTCCTTTTGCTCTGCTAACTGCCTGTACCTGTCATGTTCAGAACTATTAATTTTAAGGTAATTACGGCTACGTAGGGTGTGTAATGGGATTGCACCTTGATTTATTCACAGTACTCTGAGTGTATTGCTGTGATTAGTCATTTAGTGTTTTTTCCTGGTAATTACCACAGGAATGCTGGGCTTATTGGAGTCTACCAATACTTTGGCATCTTAACACTTTGATTGGAGGAAACTTACTCTCATTTTACCATCCCAACTTTTAAAGTAACATTGTGATAAGTGTTTCTCCTGGGTATATTGAGCAACCCAGCCAATGGTGGCATGATTTCGCTTTAGCTGTAATATATTATTTAAGAACCTCATGAGGAGAAAAGTGCTCAATTGTTTTTACCATTCCAATGTCCTTCCAAACAAAACATTTCAATACATTTTTCTCTTAACATTTGCCTTCTGTTTAGAAAGTTTCCATTGGGTTTTCTCTAAGAGTATACTTGCACACAAATTGTTCTGAGTTTATTTTATCAAAGAATGTCTTTGTTTTGTTTTCCTTCCTGGATGGTAGAATTCACAGTTGATAGTTCTTTTATGTTTTATGTTGGCACTTGGAAAAACATCAGGCCATTTCTCTCTGGCTGGGGGGGGAGTGGTTCATATGAGGAATCTGCTGACATCTGTTTTGCATCCTTTGTAAATGCTTCATTTATCTCTGGCTGCTTTCAGTTTTGCTTTCTTTGTTTTAGTTTCAGAAGTTTGATTATGATGTATGTTGGCATGCATGTCTTTGTGTTTTTTTGTTTGGGATTTCCCAGCTTTTTGAGTCTGTATGTGGGTGTCTCTTGTCAAGTTTGGGACGTGTGAAGCCCCTGTGTTCTCAATGCCTTGGTCATTCTCTCCTCTGATTGTTACAGGGCTGGGTCCTTCTAAGAAACTGAGACAGCACAAAGACCCTCTCTTCAAACCCCTGTTCTTGCAATCAAGTCATAAAGATCTCAGAAGTATTGCTCAGGCTAACAGGAGTAATTTAGTGAAAAGATAGGAAAAGGAAATGGGGATACTCTCAAGGAAAAGAGTGGGTCCTCTCAGAGAAGAGAGGAGAGGGACAATATGCCTCTCCTGCATGCCAGTTTTATTGGGGATCCCAAACCCAGGTCCACCTATTGACTTTTGACTGACAGCACGTTGACAGTTTTTTAAGTCCCCATTGAAATAAAAATTCTGTGTCACCTTGGCTCGTGCTGACTTGTTCTAATTGGATTCTTCATCATTTTTACAGGTTTTATGATTAAGAGGAATTATCTTTATCTTCTGCGATCTGGTCTGTGAAAAGGGTCACAAATGTCTCTCCCTTCAAAGTAACTTGGGCTCCTCTTTTCAATGTGATTTTCTGCCTGAGTTTCCTTGCAGATAGCAGGTAGTTTGCTGAGGAATGTGACATATCCTGTCCACTTAGGCCAGGAAGAGCTTCAGGTATATTGCTTTTTGGAAAAGAAAGCATGTGGGGGTCAGCACAGTGGCGCATCTTATAGAATTATTCTCCTAACCTCACGTCCCACCATCCTCATCTCTATGTCCCCTAACATGATGACACTCCAATCATACAAATGTTAGCTCTTTTGCAACTGTTTTGCACACTCTGAGATTGCTCAGTTGTTTTCACAGTTTATTTCCTCTCTATTGTGTAGATTTTGTGGAGTCTACTAATCTGTCTTCAAGTTCACTGATTCTAAACTCTTGTCATCTCCACCCTATCCTAGAGCTCACTCAGCAAATTTTTAGTTTCTTTTTTTAAAAATACACATTTCTATCCTACAATTTCTATCTTATTCTTTCTAAAACATTCTGTGTGCTTAAGTTTTCTATTTTTCATTTGTTTCAAGAGATTTTTTGTAATTACATGTTGAAACTTTTTTTCTGATACCTTTTTTGAAATATTTATCAGATAATTCTAATAATAGATTGATCTCAGTACTTCTGTTGATGATCTTTTCTTATTCAAGTTGATTTTTTTCAGATTTTTTGTATAAGTGACTTTCTAATTGTGTTCTTGGCATTTAGGGCTTTACATTAGGAGACTCTAGAGCTCATTTAATCTTTTTTTGGCAACTATTTCTCGTGTTGATATGAGGCGTGAAGTCTAGGTACAAACTCAACTTCCCCTTGGTATTGTTAAGCTGAAATAAGGTTGATAGACCCAACCTGATCTTTTCTTAAAACTGGGCATCTCGCCACAAAACCATGAAAAAGATAATTTCGGCTTTACTATAAATTACTGCAAATTCTGAACCTGCTTGGAATGCCTGCCTGTGCCTTGAACTCACCCATGCCTGGCTCTCTGACCAGATAGCAGCCCTCTCTGAAACTTAGTGACACCTCATAAATATTGGCCTTCCCTGGCCAGACAACGACCCTCTCTGAGGCTCTAATGGTCCTCATAAATTCTGATGTTGGGGCCAGCAAAAAATGTAAACTACAGTTCTGTTATCTGTAACTCCCCTTTGTGTAACATTCTGGGCTATAAAGCTGGGCTGCAGGAAAGCTGGGGGCTGTCTTGTTCCCGCTGTTTTGGGAGGGAGAGGCAGCCCGGCCGGTCGAAATAATAAGCTTGCTTTAATTTGATTTTAATTGGAGTCAGTGGTCTTTTCTTGTGTCCTGGTCTAACAAAGGTAAGCCTGCCTCTGTACCTGGGTGATGTATTTTGACTCAAATATGCTTCCATACATAGGAAACCCTAACAGAACTCCATGTGGGAGTATCCTTGTCACTAAGCAACTGAGTCTAAGCCAATCATAGCAATTAAACCTCTGTCAATCAAAGGCTGCCACTGATCAGATCATGTCCATATATGGCAGCCGCTGGATATAGTCAATCAGGTTGTTTCTGTAGATCACTTACTTTGGCTATAAATACAACCTGCACAGGTGGTTGGGGTGGGCATTCCGAACCTTTGTTTGGTCAGCAATGCTGCCCATTTCTGTGGTATTTTTCCTGTTCAGGTAACCTTTGTCAAATTTAACTTGTCTCAGTTTTGCTTTTAACAGGACCCATAACCCTAGCGCCTCAGAACTGGAGTGCTGACTCATCCTTGTTCCTGGCAGACTGGTAGGGTGGACCTTCAGCCCCTCCCTGTTCTCCACTTACACCTTGCCATTCGCAGCCGGTGGCACCGCCTTGCCTCTGCGTGATAGGGTAAGCTCTCTCTGCCCTGGGCCTGCTGACAAGGGAAGGGAAGGAAAGCAAAAGGAGTATTAGTACCACTGTGCTGAAGGGCGGGGCAGGTGGCCTGGTTCTCCTCTGGTCCCAGTTAGTGCCAGGGAAGGGGAGGGAAGAGTGCGAAGCTGAGTCACTTCCTCTTACCTCATCAGCCTGCCTTCCTGTTGGTGCAGGTGCAGGCCCAGCTACCCTGGATCTCTTGATGCATAATGGGACATCCAGCAGATCTGCACCCAGGCCTGTCCCACATTCCTCCTGGGTGGGGGTCAAGGCACAGCTCCCTACTGTGCCATACTGGTACTACGCTGGCAGGGCACTCAGAGCCTGATCGGCTTCTCCTGGGCAGGAAACAGAGATCCGTGCCCTGGTTGCTTGAAACACCCCAGCAGAGGAACCAGGGGCACTTCCTGCTCTTGCTAGGTGGAGGTTATGGGTTTAAGTCCATGCTCAGTCATCGACTCCATACCAACATACCAACAGAAGAGAAATACGCCTGCTCTGTAAGATTTGCTCTCTGCTGGTTCTTCTCAATGCCTTTTGTGGAAGAATTAGGGGTGTTGCTATCAGTCTACTCCTGCAGGTACGTGTGTGCGCGCACATGCGCTTTGGAAGGGTGTTTAGTGGTCTATTGATTTCTGGTTGCCAAAATGGTTTTCTGCTTTGTTAGACCATGTTTTTTTTCAGTCCTTTGTGTGTCAGGGGAATGAGGAAGAGGACCTTTTATTGCCTGTATCAGTTGGTTCTAGGTGAGAGTCTTCTGTTGGGCCCTATCTAGGGTACTTGGTAGGCCTATCCACAGAGAAACTACCATTGCATGGTTTCTCAAACTCCAAGGTCACTGAAAGTCTACCTTTTTGCACTTTTCAGTCCACCTATGATGATGTGAGGTACAGGGTTTTGGCTTGGGAGGGAAGCCCTTGGAGCAATGGGTCTGCTCTCTATTGATCTAAGCTGGGAGTCTTGCGTGGACTTTTTAATGTTTTCCCATTTACGATTATGAATCAATATTCATTTATTTTGGCAGTGATTATGTTTAGGGTTAGGAATCAGGTGATCTGTGGTACCAATAGTTTAATTTGCAGTTTTGATGCTTATTTTGTTCTTCTTCATCTATTTGACATTAGTGGGTGGCCAATGGTTCTCTCTGGTATTGCCTAAGGGTTGGGAAGATGTGTTCTCCAGTCAGGAGACGAGATGTCTCTGATGAGGAAATTCTCAGGTTATGAGGACCAAAAGGCCATTTGCTGTAACTGGGTTCCTTAGATGTTCTACTCTCTTATTACTGTGTCTCCAGGGAGTTAAGGAAAATTCCAGAAATAATAATAATTCCTAGCCCAACATTTGCTATGGTAGGATGCACCTGTCTGTGAGCACATAGAACACCTTTGCAGCCAGGTGCTTGATGTGAGGGGCCCCTCCATTGTGCCGCCCTGCTGACCCTGGACAGAGAAAGGAGTCTCAGGCCTTCAGGACAAAGGTGCATCCTCGGCCAGGCTATGCACTGTGGCTGGACCCCTCTTGATGGTTCTTCTCTCCTTTCCCACTCTCTCTCTCTCAGTGAGGGAGGGGGTATAGCCTAGAAATAGATACCATCATACTCACCAAGTAGCTGTAATAAATAACAAGCATTGGCATGAACACTGAGAAATTTGAATCTTCACATATTGCTGGTGTAAATGTAAAATGGCACAGCCACTTTGGGAAATATTTTAGCAGTTTCAAAAAATATTAAAAAAATAGAATTACCATATGACCCACCCATTTAACTCTTAGGTATATGCTCAATAGAAATATGAACACATGTCCACACAAAGTTCGTTCATAAGTGTTTATGGCATTATTATGCACACTAATACAGCACTGAAAAAATGAAATATGCTCCATCCCTATGTTTGAACACTATTTGGCATTAAAAAGGAATGAAGTTTAAGTGCATGCTACAATGTGCATGGATCTTGGAAACATTATCATAAATGAAAGAAGTAACAGAAGGCTCCATGTTGCTTTATTTCATTTCAATCAAATTCCCAGAATTGGAAAAACTACAGAGAACTGGCAAAATTATAGTTGTCAAAGGCCAGCACTGGTGTGAAGGAGCTTGGTTGGGAGTAAACACTATATTCTCGGGTTTTGTTTTTTGTTGTTTTTTAAGTGATAAAAGTGTTCTAAAATTAGAAAGACAAAGTTCTCATAGTGCATTAAATACACTGAACAACTTTGGATTCTACATCTTGAGAATGTGACTCTATGGTTCATGAAATATACTTAGTAATGCTGTTTAAAAAAGCAGGGAGGCATTTGGTTTTTTTGGGATTAGCTAACTTCACTTAGCATTATCTTCTCTAACTCCATCCATTTACCTGCAAATGCCATGATTTTATTTTCTTTTATTGCTGAGTAATATTCCATTGTGAATATATGCCACATTTTTTTATCCATTCATCTATCTAAGGGCATCTAGGTTGGTTCCACAATTTAGCTATTGTGAATTGTGCTGCTATAAACATTGATGTTTATCAATGTCTCTGTGGTATGCTGTTTTTAAATCCTTTGTGTATAGACTGAGGAGAAGGACAGGTGGGTCAAATGGTGGTTCCATTCCCAATTTTCTAAGAAATCTCCATGCTGTTTTCCATATTGGCTGCACCAATCTGCAGTCCCACCATCAATGTATGAGTGTGCCTTTTCCCCACATCCTCGCCAACACTTGTTGTTTGTCTTCATAATGGCTGCCATTCTGACTGGAGTGAGATGAAATCTTAGAGTAGTTTTGATTTGCATTTCTCTAATTGCTAGTGATGATGATTTTTTTCATGTGTTTGTTGATTGATTGTCATCATCTTCTGAGAAGTATCTCTTCAGGTCCTTGACCCATTTATTGATTGGGTTATTTGGTTTTTTGGTGTCTAGCTTTTTGAGTTCTTTATATACCTTAGTGATTAGTGTTCTATATGAGGTGTGAGGGGGAAAGATTTGCTCCCAGGATATAGGCTCTCTATTCACCTCAAAGATTGTTTCTTTTGCCGAGAAGAAACTTTTTAGTTTGAGTCTATCCCATTCATTGATTCTTGAATTCCGATTTTTTTTTTTTTTATATATAAGGAGGCTGATTCATAGTAGGATAGGGAGGGGGATATGGGAGGAATAGAGGAACTCTAGATAGGGCAGAGGGGTGGGAGAGGAAAGGAGGGGGCATGGGGTAATTAATGATGGTTGAATGTGATGATCATTATTATCCAAAGTACGTGTATGAGGACACAAATTGGTGTGAATATACTATGTATACAACCAGAGATATGAAAAATTGAGCTCTATATATGTAATAAGAATTGTAATGAATTCCACTTTTTTATATATATATATATATATATATATATATATATATATATATATATAAAAGTGGAATTCATTACAATTCTTATTNCTTTTATATATATATATATATATATATATATATATATATATATATATATATAAAAGCAGTGAGGTTCCGTTGGTTGCTGTTTTTGTTCAGTCTTTCTATATTTCTGCTACTTTTCTGTTTCACATGATTTTGATTACTGAAAGGGTGGTTGAAGGTCCCCAGTTATGACTTTAGATTTTTCTGTTTTCCCTTTCTGCACCTTCTGTTTTTGTTTCATTATTAGTTTTATTGAGTGCTATGAACATATTCAGAATCCAGACTTGGGATCAGGATGTGATGTGCTCATTGCCTTGGTAATCATTTTTGATCTGATGAAAACTTTATGTGATACTAATATCCTTTATACATATTTCCTTAGGTTAACATTTATAGGGCATGTCTTTTCTACTTTTTTAACTTTAACTCTGTTATTATCTTTGAAGTTAGTGTCTTGAGACATTGTATAAATAAATCATGCCCTTTAATTCTTCACATTGACCATTTTTCCCTTCAGTTGATTGGTTTAGCTTTTACATGTAATGCGGCCATTGACCTGCTGGGCTTTAAGTATGTCATTTGATTATTTCCTTTTTCTTTTCTGTTTTTTGTGTCTCCTTCCTATTTTTCTGCCATTTTTACGGTAATTTCATATATATATATATATTTTTTTTTTAGTTTTCTGTTTTGGTTTATGTAATGTTCTAGAGTATTTTATTTATCTATTTTGGTTGTTTCACCAAGTATTTCTTACACATATAAAACTTACCAGGCTACTTCTATCACTGTTTTACCATTTTGAGTGGAATATAGAAACTTCACCACTATTTAGGTTCTATAATAGCTCTATTATCAATCCATCTTTATGGTATAGTTATCTTAAACCATATCTCTATTACATTTAAACAATATTTTAGGTGACACCTTGTATTTTTGGTACCAAATGTTTTCCCCAATAATCCTCATATCCATTCCACTAAATAGCTATTGACATTATTATGCCATCCATAGAGATGACTATTAATATAGTTTTTTGCTATTTTTATGATGTGGAAGCTTGGGTTTGGAGACTTTAAATGTTTTACCTAAAGTTATGCAACTGAATGTTGGTGTCAAGATGCCATTCATTCTCTGTATGGATTCATTTACCTTAATGTGATCATTACACATGTGAACATGTTTTAAAACATCATATTGTGCAATATAAGTACATGCAATATCAATGCAAAACATTGATAAAAATGTTTTTCAAGTATAGGATCTTAGTTATTTCCTATTGCTGCTTTCAATATAAACCCATTTGAGGATGCTGGGACAATGGCTAAAGACTAATGCTACTGGGCCAGGAGACAGAGATACCTCAGGTTCGGACACATCTTTGCACCAATCTGGGGCTCAACCTTATCTAAAATGGCAATATGAGCTCAGGAACTATGAGATAAATGGTGGTAGCACGTATTAGTTATAAAAATACGATAGAGATATTTTAAAGTTTAGGTGATAAAATCCAGTTAGGCTCTTATGTAAGGGTCACTAGTGGGTTCCAGGAAAAGTAACCACCTAAAATATTCTGTAGATAGTAGTAGGGAGGGGTCTTGCTGTCAGTGCCCTTGGGAGACATCAGTCCCCTTTGGAGATTCAAAGCGGCCCACTCACAGCATCCTGGAAATAACAATCTGCTTCTATCGGCATTAATCCACATTGGAGTCCATTTTTTACAATATTCGTACCCTCCTACGCTTTGAGAAGTCTTGAAGTAGCTTTACCTAGTTGGAATGCAGTGGCCTGGAGATGCGCTGGCTTCACCTGCTCACCCTGCCCAGTTCTCTAAGGAAGACACGAGGGGCAGCGCTGCTGGGCGGCTGCCTCGTGCCAGCTCCTTCGCTTCATGGGAGGAGACGCCCATCCTCTGTGTAATGGATGGCCGTCAACTAGGGACCCCTTCTGACCTTCCATCAGAATGTGCTTCATTCTGTTTCAGTGAATGAGAGTCTTCTGTGGAAACCTACTACGTGCAGAGCCAAATGCAAATAAAAACTGGAGCGAGTGAACCACAGACACATTCATTTAAGAAGTGTAACACGCGGGCCTCCTTTCTAGCTTCAGAACATGAACTTTTTTTGTCGACTCTAACACGGGAATTACTTAGGTGCTTTCACATTAGTAGAAGTACGCCAGCTTCAGTGACACCACCAGCCGTGGTCTGCAGCTGTCCTTGGCATGGCGTGTGGGGGCACTAAGAGCCAGGATGACGTGCAACTCTTCAAGCTCCTGCTGTCCTGGAAATAAATAGTGTATCATTTCTGGTGGCTTCGGCTCATGCATATGCTAGGAAAATGTTCTAAAAAGTGTACAGAAGCAATTTTAGTATTTTTCCTGTCAACAGAGCAGGGTGCATAGAGGAGACAGGGGCTTTCATTGTGTTGGTGGCGTCAGCACCATACCTCTGTGTGCCTGAGACCTGGTCACTGAGGAAGCGTTTGGATTATTCTGGTGCCAGATAGTGACCCATGGTCAGCAGGAAAGTCCATGTGTCTAAGGACCTTCTCAGGCTGTTTCAGTGTGGGGTGCATCCTGCTGTTGTGCACACCCTTCCAGCAGCCCAGGGGGGGACTCCTTCTACTTACAATGTCTAAGCCTTGCCCAGTGCTCCAGACCTGGCTCAGGGCGTGCCTCCTTTCTAAAGCATCCCAAGATCACTCCAGCAGCGGCATCTCACTCATCACCCTCAGAGACTGGATCACAACCTTATTTATGTCTGAGCCACTTTCTTCCTACCGTGCCATCTGCTTATTGGTGGCACATCTTGTTCCTTCCTATAATCCACGTCTAGGTGCATGACAAAAATTCATGGAGCAGTTAATGTGGGCCATATATCACTCCTGCATTTGGGGATATGGCTGGGGAAAGTACAGTCCCTTCTCGTGCAGAGCTGGTGCTCTTGTCGGCAAGGGTGGCGATTAAAAGCAGAGAGTGCAAAGGATTTTCAGAAACACTGGGGGCTTTAAAGCAGGCCAAAGAGGACCAGGGGATGGTGGAGGAAGGGAAGGGGGAGCCTGCTTACAGAGGTGGGAGGCTCAGGAAATGTCTTTCAGGATTACAATTTGAACTCTAAGCCAACAGGAAGACAGAGCTCTGTGGGGAGGAACTTTCTGCGGAGAAGGAAGAGGTAAGAGGGAGGTGGAAACGAGCGTGGAGCTGGCGAGCCGAGCCCAGCACTCCAGGGCGGCAGTCACAGTGGGTCAGGAAGAGTGAGGTGCAGGGGATTGCTGGGACCTCCTAACAGGAGAGGGCACTGCATCCTCACTCACTGGCTGCCACAGAGGCAGGAGGCAAGGGAGGAGACAGGTGGCAGTGGCTTGGAGTCAGGAGGGGACAGACAGTCCTTGTCACCTCACCACAGTCCTCCACCCCCACTGTCTCTCACGAATAGCTGAGTCCTCTTAACTGGTCTTCTGTCCCCTTCCTCTGCCATCTCTTGCCCACACAGGGCACAGGAATGATTCATTGTGAACTTTCTATCAGCAGATGATAAAGTCCTCCTGCATTAAACACACAGCCTGACGCAGCTTTACATACTGCACCCTCAGTGTAACCAGAGTGCAGAGGCAGAGCCAGGCCCTGTCCAACAGCAGCCCAGCATGACTTCTGCAGGCACAGGCGGGTTCACCCTCTTTTCTACCCTGTAACGATGGAGCACTCCATGTTTTCTTTTGTGCCTGGCTTTTCTCGCTCTCCATTGTGTTTGTGAGATTGGTGAATACTGTAGTATGTGAGGTTCTTCAGGAAACATACTCAGGCCAGGTTACTCCCTGCTCAGCTTCCCTCCCGCTGTCTATCAGATCCTGCCCTGGTGCCAGGTGCTCACCTCTTCCAGGGCCTGCCCTACTTGTCTCCCTCTCTTGCTCCTTTGATGCCGTACCCAGAAGGCATCTGGCATGTGAAGTCCCGAGGCTGAGTTTCTGGTGATGCTCAGTTTCTAAGGGTGACTTGACTTCCTTCACTGAACTCAGGTCAAGCCTGCGTCCAGCCTAAGTCTCTCCTAATGAGAGTTCTTTTCCTCCCTGTGCCTGTCCTGTGTCCCGGGCACTTGACACTCTACTAAACCTCCCCCTTCCCTGCTCCCCTGCACTCCCTCCTTGAAAGCTAGTGGCACAAGCCCCTTTCTGACAGCCTCCTTTTCTCTCTGTTGACCTCCATTTCTACAGCCACAGTTGGCCCATTGTCAGGGGAACACCCAGCCCCCTAGACACAAAGGGCACCACTGCACCCACAGCTCCTTCAACTTGGTCTTTAAAAGTTCTGTCCAGTGACCAAGTCTCTGTTGAATGAAAGGAGTTTCCTCATATGGGACCAGGGAATTTAGATTCTAGTCTTCAGTAGGCCCTTTGATTCTCTCATTTGAAACCACTGTTCCCCTGGTAGTCTCTACCGCCTGCAGCTGAGTTAGAGTTTGGGATCCAGGCCCTGGATGTGAAGGCCAGCTTTCCACATGTGCACGTGTTTCTGTGAAGAAGAGACCAGTGAACACCCAGAGGAGTTAGAAGGATGCCGCCCCCCGCCACACACACACACACACACACCCCAGCGTGCAGAGCTGCACCTGCTGTTACTGGGATCTGCAATTCCTCTGGGAAGGCTGCCCTGGAAGACTCACGGGGCCTCGCCTTGCTTTTCATTTAGTTGTGGCCTTGCACATCTCTCCAAGGAAATGCTTTACTTGTTGAAGTCAGGAAGGGGTTTTTGAATCTTCTGTGACTAGCAGACAGGAGATATTTTGTTTGAATTTTATAATATAGAAGAAAAAAGAAAGGAGAGAGGGAAGAAAGGACAGGAACTCTGAAGTCGGCCACAAGATGGAGCTACAAGTCCACGGTCACAGTGAACAGTGACTCTCCACAGAGGAGGGGAGTGCAGGCTAGGAGAGCCCTGGAGGACTGTGCCAGTGACACCAGCTGCTTGGGGACACCTGAGACCCTGCTCTAGGCTTCATGGAGCTCTTCTCCTGGGGCCTGGGATTGGAACGTACACTGCTCAACCATTTCTCCCTCTACATTGTGCTCTTATTGTCAATCAAGTTTTCTTTTCAGATATTAGGAAAAATTCATAAAGAAACTTTTTTTATTGAATACCAACAATAAGATCTTCTGTGCATTTATGTCTTCTCATTTTATGTTTTAAGTTAATGAATACTACTTATAGTTAGTCACTTTGCAAAGCATGCATTACTATCCCTGTTTTAACAAGGGCAAACCAAGGATCCAGGAGGTTGAGTTTCTGGCCAAAGCTCACCTCTAACACTCTCTTAAGTCTGTCAAGTGCGGATTCAAACGTGCTTCTCCTAAATTCTCAGTCTACATTGATTTTCATGTCAACATGATCTCAACTGAAATCCAGTGCCCTCCCCTTTCATAAACTGACAGTGTGACTTGAATGTCCTGCCCACCTATACCTGGCTATAGTGTTGCTTCCCTGTAAAGAGGTGCTGTCCCTAAGGGAAGTGGATGATGGCGTCACACACACAGGTTGGCCCTCCGTGAATCTGTCTAGAACTTCTGGGAGCTACCATCACAGCTTTCTTACCTAGCACCTGCTGTTGTGTGCTCTGAGCAGCCTCCTATGCCATGCAGAGTAGAGGGACCGCCTCTTTAAGGGAGCCATTAGTTTCCTGCAGGCCAGTTCCTTGCAGGCAAAGGCCTGCTAGGCTCAGAGGTTGTGCCATGGTCTCTTTTTCTCCCAAATTTGTTAGGCGACCCTAGAGAAAACGTCACCTCCTTGGAGTCTCGATTTTTTGACATCTGAGTAGTTAGGCTGGTGGGAAGATCTCTTTTTTCTGGACATTATACGTTTTGCTTTTTCTTAAAAATAAACAGACCACTTTGTCGGGACATCCCGTGACACAGCACTCAAAGTGTCTATCACCCCTCCATTACAGGTCAACTGGAGTGTCCACAGATTTTA
This sequence comes from Marmota marmota marmota, assembly GCF_001458135.2. Taxonomy (NCBI): domain Eukaryota; kingdom Metazoa; phylum Chordata; class Mammalia; order Rodentia; family Sciuridae; genus Marmota; species Marmota marmota. Next base: position 33,312,243 of record NW_025999949.1, on the reverse strand, counting down.
TTCATTCAAAAACTTTGACTAGGCATACTATACACAGGGGTGGAAATACCACACCAAAACTCATTAATACATGCAATTGATGCATGTTAATAAAAAAATAAAATAAATAAAAAAGAAAAACATTTCTTCCAACTGGCACTAAACTGGGGAGTGGAGACAGGTGACTGAGGTCTCCCTCTGTGCTCTGGAAGGCAGTGTGTGCAGGCCCTCTCCGTGCATCTGCTCAGGTCTCAGTGCCTGCATTCGGGCTTCTGTGGGACAGGGAGCTTGCTGACACAGCCCTTGGTTCTGGGCCAGGCCTGTTCTCAGAGGCAGATGGTGGCAGAGCTTGTCCTCAGCCTGACAGCCCAGCGCTGCACACCAACCGTGTCTGGGCAGACGGAGAAGAGCTCCCTTGGCGGCTTTCATCACTCACCTGGATTAGTGTTCAGTTATGACTGTAACAAATTACCACACACTTGGAGTTTAAAACAACACTACAGGTTATTTAGGAGTTCTTTAAGTCAGAAACCTGGCATGGGATCACAGAGCTGAAATCACAGTGTCAGACAGACTGTATTCCTTCATGGAGGCTCCAGAGAAAACAGGTTGCTTTGTCTTTTCCAGCTTTGGAGGCCACCTGTATTCCTTGGTTCATGCCATCCTTCCCAAAGCCAGTAGCATTTCACCTCTCCAGCCATTATCCCTGATCGCCTTTATCTCTGACCACATATATGAAAGTTCTTCTGTTTTAAAGATTCATGGGACTAGATTGGGGCAACCTTCATACTCCAGGATAGTCCCCCAACTCAAGTTCTTAACGCCTGTGAAGTTCCTTCTACATAAGGCAGGAAGGCCACAGGGTCTAGGGATTAAGACACTGATGTCTCCAGAGGACTCTACTTCTACTTATCACAAGAGGAGACTGTGGGATTGTGGAGAATTTCTTGTTTAATTTCCTTTTGCCATTTTTGGAGTTAAAGACACAAATCTGTCCCTAAACTATATAGAAATATGGACTTCAAGCAAGGGAACTAACTAAAGAGTTAGAGCAACACTCATTTTTTCTTTAATTCAAATATGCACATATTTTAAGAGAAAGGTCATTGTGAAGTTAGCCTGCCTTGCTCATGAACAGTAGTCTTAATCTATTAATATTGCCTAAGAAGAAGAAGAAGAAGAAGAAAAATCCCACAGGGCAGGAGACAGGGACTTTGGGAACATTTGGAGAAAATTTACCAAAATGATTATATATTATCTCAGGTGGCATCTGATTTTCAAGCAGTAGCTTCTCTGCCTCTAGGTCCCCAGGCAAACTGCAAATCAGTAATGATAATGAAGGTCCTTGTTAAATACGGAGTTCTCACTGATGAAGTTGGATAGCCCCCAGGATGCACACGCTCTCGCACACTCTTCTGTATGGATACTTCAGTAGGAAAGCTGAGCCCTCCCTGAGAGGAAGACAAATAGTCATGGAGAATCTGCAGGAGGCATGGAGCACACCAGGAAGAGTGTATGTGAGGAGGAAACGTGTTTTCCATTCTTATGGTTTATGGTATAGCATGGAAGACAGAATTCAGGAATAACACACTCCAAAAGACAGGCTCGGTTAGGCTGATGGTTAGGGAAGTAAAGGGCCACGGAGAGATGTGTTTATTAGAAAATCCTCATCAGTAGCCTGGAGCAGTAGACAGGGCACTGGGGGAGACACTGGGCTGAATCCTGGTCCAGATTCCACCACTGATGTGCTGAGCAGTTTGCTCACACCCAACACCGACCTCTGTGATGGTTCTCCCTCTTGCTTTGGGGAACCTTCCTCCTCAGGAAAGGATTAGGCAAAGGGACCTTGGCTTCTCCTTCTGATGTTAAAATGGGGGGGCGGGGGTTCTAGCTCTGCAGGGTTGGCTGAGGCTGAGTGTCCTCCAGGAGAGCAGCTGTCCCTGAGGCAGACATTGGTCCAGCCAGTGATGGCAAGCCCCGGCTCCATGTTTACCTGCTGGAAATGATGAAGCACTTTCTGTGAAACACATGTGATTGTTTCCCTCCCTCCCTCCCTCCCTCCCTCCCTTCCTAGTTTTGAGGATTGAAGCCAGGCCCGCCCACAGACCACACAACCAAGCTACCTCCCACCCCATGTCACTAGTTTTCTCTTCTGAACCCCCTGGAATCATCTCACAGCAATTCTGAGTGTTAAGGTAAAAGAAGAGAAAGTGCAGTGTGCTCCTTCCTACCTGCTCTGCAGCCATGGTCTGGAAATGAAGCCTCTCATGCAGTGGTCCCCAAACCAGTTATCAGGGGAACAGAGAGCAGAGAAGGAAAGACTTGGGGAAATGAGGGACGCTTAAGAGGATCATTGAAAATAGACTTTCATCAAAGTGCCACTATTTCAATGAAAAACTATAAAAAGGATATAAACCAAACTATAATCATCCAACAACGTTCAACAAAATGAGGTGGAGAACACGTGACAGAAATTTCTCCAGGAGACAGGTATAGAGTTGGGTGACCACCTCCTCTGCCTCAGAGAGGTCGCAGTCTGATTAGAGAAGCAGACAGCGTCTTAGGAACGCAGGCCAGTGAGAAGTGCAGGGCGAGCCCTGACGACAGGAGGTGGGAAAGGTCATTGAAACCCAATGGGAGAGACATTCTGCTGAAGGGATGAGGGGAGCTCTTCCGAGGCTTGACATGAGCTGTGAAAGACCTGGAGGGGGACGTCACAGGGAGTGAAGGCAGAAGGTCCATCTGGCCCTGAGAGCAGCACGTGAAGACCAGAGGAGCCTGAGGATGAGATGCACGTTTGGTTTGGGTACAGATGTCTGGCCATATGTGGACCTGGGTGGAGTTTTGATATGGAGTAGGACATGTGGATGTAAGTTTGCATAAAGCACACGGTGCTCAGTGGGCCCACAGTTCAGTTTGGGAGACTGACCGGAGAGACCAGCCCACCTTGCTACTGCGAGAGGACAAGTGGGGCTCCAGGGAGGGGGGCCCATGCAAGCCAGGATGGTGCTTATCACTCATGGCTGTGGGGAAGTGCCACCTCAGCTCTTCTGTAGACTTTCCATGCCCCAGCAATTGGCATGGACACAGCTACGTAACAGAAAGGCAAATGTAAGCTGTCAATACTGTTTGAAGACCTGCTTTATTAACCCTTTATGGGTTTTAGATATAAGGGGAAAAAAGGAGGTATTTTAGGGATTTATTATGCATCCAACCATTTAATAGACACAATTTCAAGCATTATTTAAAACAATGGCATTTTCTCCATGCTCCTATATACAGAAATTTAGTCTCCGGGAAGATAAATCTCATTCTCAAGGTCACAGAACAAGTCATTAGCGATCTGAGATTTGAATCTAGGTATACCTTACCCAAGGTTGGTATTCTTTCAGCCCTCTTCTTTTAATTGTTTAATTTAATTTAACTTTCTCAACCTCTGCACTGGTGACATTCAACCCTGGATAATTATTTATTGGACCAAATGGATGTTTTGAAGCATCTTGGTCCTCTGCCCTATTCCTACTAGATGCCAGTAGCAACCTGCAACCAAGTCGTCTCTAGACACTGTTAAACATCCCCAGATCTGGGGGAATCCAGTTGCTCCTGTCGGAGAACACACAATGGAGAACCTCTGTTCTAGAGTGAACTTTAGTCTCTCTCTTTTTGTCTTTCTCACTCTTTCTCCCTTTACACACACAGAAACACCACACACACACACACACACACACACACACACAGAGTTCCCTGCAGAGCTAAATATTTCAATTCGATAGTTCCCCAGGCACTCATTATATTTTCCTCTAAATCTTTTTCTGTCATATAATATATTCTTTACAACAACATTATTATCCATCCATCACCCAAAATAGAAACTTGGGCAACATCATCTTAGACTCCTCCTTCTGACTTTACAACACATAACCCTGTTGCTTCTGAACAGCTCTTGGATTGTTCCTTTTCTCTCAGCCACACCATTCAGGTCTTCAGACCCAGCACCCACCACCCAAGGACCACTGAAGCCCCTTCACCCCTTGAAGCACTTTGTGTTCTTGCAGATGAAAGGGCTTCCTCCTGCTCCCCAAGGTCTTCTCCACCCCAAACAGACACACTTCCTTTTCTGCTTCAGTTGTTCTAAGCACAGTCCCCTGGACAAACGGTGGTTCTAACTGGTCCACAGTAAAGGACACAGGCAGGTCCATTTGGACCTTTTGAAAATTATTGATTCCTCCATTGATATTGGGTTATTTCCATCTTTTAACTTTTTTTCTTGTTCCTTTCTCTTTTTCTTTCTTCCTTCCTTTTTTTAGAGGAGTAAGAAAGTTTTATTTTCTTTGACAAACTCTTTCATTTGTTGATCGTATTATCCTATTCTTTAACTATTCTAGTGTAAGATTGAAAAAATAAGGCAAAAAAATCCAATGATATATTGCTACTGCTTGATTTATCAACCTGTGAAATTGCATTTTTAACTCTCCTCTTTTCTCTGCCTTGGTTTGGGATTCCCTAGGAAGCCCAAGTGCGGCTAGTTGGTACATGCCGCAGTCTGAGTGTGCGAGGTGTGTGCAGAAGGGGATCCATGGTATATTCTGAGTGAGGGTGTAACACAGACATGAGAAGGTAGCCGGCAGTGTGCAGGGCTGAGCTCCCCTAGGGAACAGGCCCTCATGCTCAGGAGGATGCTGAGAGCTCATCAGGGCAGAGCTGTGATTGGCAGAGCTGCTTTGTCCTCCAGAGCGCACTTCAGGTAATCACCCAGAGAGGACTCCCGACCAGCACAGCCACGCTCTGGCCTAATTGCACATCTTGGTCCCCCATGGTGATGTAAAGCTCTCCAAGGACACAGACATTGCCTTCCTTGTTTTTCATCCTCAGAGTCTCCCCAGAACCCTGTCAGTGGAAAGCATTCCTCAAACGTCAATTGAGTAAGTTCCCGCACGTCCTGAGTAGGAGGAGGAGAGCTAGTTACTGTTAAATGCTTATTTAATGGAAAGCCTGTGGCTGCACTTGAAGTTGTGAGGCCTCACGAGGAGTGGGAGTCAAGGGGAGACTACTGAAGGAGTGTGCCACCCCCCAGCTCTTCTGAATGTGTGTTTATTTGTCCAAGGTAGCTGTGTGCCCACTGAGGTCACAGCTGGGCCTGACTTTTCACATACTTATTCCAGAGTAGGTACTGAAGAATGACAAATGATTTAATGGCCTATTGGACATTAACCATAACAAAATTAAGTTAATTAGATGTTTAATTAATTAACATTATTACATTTATTTCTATTTTTACTATAATATTTTGAAGGACACTAGTGAGCTCATAGAGTGAGAAACTACAGTTCAAGATGGCTTCATAGCTTCAATCAGTAGATGATAGAGATGAAGATTAGGAGAACATTGACGGATCACTGAGGCACACTCGATGCAAACCACAGGGAGCCCTGGGTGGAATTAAAGCTGAAGAAAGACCATGAACCACTAAGAGACCACCTAACCCGTCGCCAGAACACTTGCAGAAAACTGAAAGTGAAAAGACAAGCAATAAAGGTGACCTCTAGTGATGAAGGACAGCAAGCAAGCACGGTGACAGTGGAGGAGCCTCCATGGGCTCCAGTGGGCGGCTGGCTGCTGCCTGGGGTGTGGGATGGACACCTTCCTGGGGTCATGCTTGGTGGTTATAGAAGAAGAGCAGTGACTGACAGGGCTGAAGGGCGTAGGCAACCCACGAATGGGATCAGCACCTGCAAGCACCCAGGGGTGGGAGGGACCTGCCACCTTGGGGGGTGGCTGGAGTTAGCATGGGACTTGCTGTAGCCAAGGGAATGGGGACAGGCTGACCCTGCTTTTGGGGGGATCTAGAAGTCTAGAGGTCATGGCACAATCATCTCAATGACAATGGGGAGACGCTGCCCAGGTTTCAGATATTGAGATTCGAGTGAGGAGTGCAGAGGATGAGGACCGAGGACAGTCACAGTGGAGTGACTGGGAGTGGACCAAGGTAGGGTGGGTGAGGGAAGGGGCTGCAGATTTGGGGGATAGATGAGAGCTTGAGTTCTGAACACACTTGGGGCCATACATGATGGCCATGTCTCTTTCCACACGGAGATCTCAGGACCCCAACTGTATCGAAGTTGTAAGGGAGTGAGGTCAGAGATGGCGACACACTCGGGACCTGGATGACCAGAGCTCGGTATTTGTGGGATGACTGTCCTGTTTTATCCCTTTACTTGCACTGGAGGAATAAAGCTCCTCAGCTGCTGAACTTACAGGGGATACAATTCACTCTTCTCAATCCCATGCTCCAGTCTCTGGAAATATGCCCCCAAGTTCACCCCATAGGCACTATGTTTTTAATTCTGAAATCACACACTGAGAGAGGTTGTCCTTCAATTTAATTTGATTCAATCAATATTTACCAAAGGTCAGTCAGGTTAATGCATTTAATATAGTGGACTCCACAGAGAAGAACACTGGAAATGAGAGGTTGGGCTTTTTGGCTTTTAATAGTTTGCAATCTAATTGGAGCCCAAAATAAAGGCAGTGCAAAGAATATATATCTTAGTTGAAAGTATTGACTGTATGTAAAACATGAAAAAGAACCCCGATTTTAGTTTATAGATTTCAAAGGTTCTAGTTAATCTATATGAGGTGGATATGATTTTACTATGGATTTCCATTATAAATGACAGACATGTGCCATTGGGGGAGGGATTCTTATTAGAGCCAAAAATGTTCAGGAAGGGGGGTGTTAGGATGCTGCTGATAGTTTGTCTCTTTGGGGTCAGACATCTTCTCCAGGACAGCTCTTCCAGGCCTTCTCTGGGGAATCTCTCAGACTCTGACAGATCTTACCATGTGTGCTGTTCCATGCGGGCTGCCAAGTTTGACATGCGTCACTGAGAGCAGGACAGGCACAGTGTCCCTCACCCGCAGTGGATACAGAGCCAAGCTAAGCACCCATGTTCTAGACCTCAGAGACATTCAAGTCAAAACCAACTGATTTCAATGTCCATGATCCAGTGAAGATGTGTTTGTTCATTCTTGCTGAGGAGGGAAATAACACTGACCGTTCCTTCTGTGACCTGTCTCATCTAGGATCCCAAAGGTCAAGTTGCAAAGGCAGCTGTCTCTGGGTCCAGAGATGCCAATGTTTGAATTAGTGATGGACAGAGCTAAGATTTCATAGGCATCAGCACGGAAGATCCCGTAACCAAAAAAGCCAGATTTGCCTTTCTCCCCACTAATGAGGACTAATCTTGCACATGTGGGTCATGGGCAATTTTTATTTCTGCCATAAGTGAATCTCCTCGTGGAGCAGATCAGGGCAGGGGAGGCATCTTGTCCACTCATGTCCATGTGGAGAAGGGAGAACCAGCAGGGGCAGCACTCCCTTGAAGCAGAGCTCAGAAGTGTCTGTGAGGAGGACCTGGGATGCTAGAAATGGGATACTTCTATATGGAGTGACCAAAACTGCTTTGTATATTTGTCTGTTTTGAGATAAGTGTAAGAAGAAATGTGACCTTTGAATTAGAAAAGCACCATTGAGCCCTTGGGTGTATTTGAGGAGGAGACCAAATAAGAAGAACATGTGTCTTCCAACCATCAGTGGAACTGAGACAAGGATCCTTACAAAGGAATAAGTAAGGGAAATGGGGCTTTTATTTTGCACCAGACTCTGGTGAAGATGGCCTCTCTGATTATGCCTGTCATTTTGCTTGACTCAAACAGTGTTGAAAGTGTGGCAGCCACCGAATCTAGGCCCAGAACAAAGGTGCCCCTCTGTGAGGGAGGGCCAGCCCTGCAGAATGGCATGAGCAGTCACAGAGGTGCTCCACCAACCCAGTGGCCAGCAGGGGTCCAATCAGGACTGTGCTCCTCCTGTACTTTGCAGTCTGATTGTCCTTCTTACATTTTGTTCTTGTTTAATCCATCAGTTCAGCACATCCAGGACTCTATCTAGCATTATCTGCCAAGCAGAGAAAACCTCTGGGCAATGTAAGGTGGTCAGAGCAAAGCGCACAACCCCACTTCATCTTCCTGAGGTTGTCCCAGGGTCACCAGGGTCACACTGTACTTGAAACTTCAGATTAACTTTTTAGTTAGATGACATGTCAGTGCTCACCGGAATACTAAGTTGAAAAGCCTGTTTTCAGTTTAAACACTACTTTATATTTGGGGAAGAAGACCCTCAGCCATAGGTAGATGATTTGACTATTATCACTCCCCCCCACCAAAAAAAAGAAAATCAGTTAGTAATGCTTTCAGATCCAGGATTCAGCATGATGCCATGTGAAATAAGTCAGGATGTAGAAAATACATTATTTTAACTGCAGTAGCCCAATAATTTGTGACTTTTTCATCATTTTTAATGAAAAGAGGGGATTATCAGCAATGCAATATTTGAAATTTGAAAAATACCTCCATTTGGGTTCACCTATACAAATAGGTTTAATTGTCATGGGGGATATCCATGTACCCATGTTGGAGTCCAACTTTCTATTGCTGAATTTTCTGTCTTCAAATTATATTAAGGTTCTCTTTAAAACAAGCAGTTTTGAAAGAAAAATATCCGGGTAGTCGGGAAATGACATTAAATGTGCACGTGTAAAACCATCAGAGAACAGTCATTTTAGTCCCTTGCTGTGCACTCTCTTGGTAAGCCAGGGTTTCCACCCAGGTCCTAGAGGTGGCCAAACACATGTGCATGGGGTCATAGCCATCTACACTCACAGCCCAGGGGAGGAGGACCACAGGGCGGGTACAACTGAGAACAGGGTGCACCCCCGGAGGCTGCTGGAGACAGGTTTTGTATCCTTGCTAGAGTGGGATGTCCCCTCTTGCCCGGGGAGGACGGGGTTGGCTTTTTTCCATCATCCCATAGGATGGCAGGGGAAGGAACCAGTTACTCAATCCTAAGCAAACACATGCCTTGTTCCTTTATACAGAGGGTGTTTGGCAAGGGAGCCTTGTCCCTGGGAACAGAACATAGGGGCAGATGGGTCGTGAGGTCATTTCAGCAGGTGTTGGGGCAGCATGTCAGGTTGAGCCTTTTTTGAGGTCTGACACCTGCAATTGTGGATGTTGGTGATTTCTAGCCCTTGTCTACTGTTGATGTTTTCATCCCACGAGAAATGGCAGCTACTCTTTAAGAACATTCAAAGTCTCTTTCTTTTTATGTATCTCTGATCCAAATTCCATCGTTATAAGACTCTCTACATTATTAGTTTTCACTAAATAGTTAAGCCCAAATCAGAAATCCTGGGTGTGTAATCTTTTATCTAGTTCTGGGTGTACATACTGGTTAGACTGGCATGTGGACTGGCAGCCCCATCCACCTCCTTCAGAGGGCCTCCAACCCCATGAGGTGGAGTCATTACCAGCATTGCTACTCACCAGCCTCTATTGCCTACAACTCTGTTGTGGAAGTGGGCGGTATATCAATTTTTCAGGAGAACCCGAATCTCAAGGAGTGGGTTGGATTGCCCAGGCAGCTCGGCTGGTAAGGGATCCTCCAGGGTGGTTCACATTAAAGTCGAAATTTCTAATGCAGACTCTTAAATGGGTTGTTTACACCTTATTTCTGGCAACAGACTGCACCATATTCTGTTTTGTATTGATTTCAGTAGCTTCATGGTTGGGAAAAACAGATATCTAATGAAATGAAGTTAAATTTCACGGTAATAACACTGGAAAGTGTCACCTTTAGGGAGGAGTGAAGACAGCGAATCGCTGACCTACGGCATGGTGAAGTAAGGTGCGGGGAGGTACTGAGCAGCTCCTTTGTGCCGCTGGAGACCCTACCCTCCTGTCCTTCTTAGAGCCGTGGGAAGTTGGGTGGTTCAGTGTTTCAGTCTCACTGACTCGAAGGGCCAAAATAGAGAGAAGCGTCTTTTTGGATAGGTTGTACTGGAGCTTGAAAAGAAGACTCACGTGCCTGTGGAGAGACCCAGGCCCACAGTCCAACAGGGCAGACTCACCTGCTTCCCAAAGGGGCCACCCCCAGAGTGGAGGGTGACAGGAACATGAGCCAGGGCCGTGCCACCCGTCCAAGGCAAGAACTCTGGGTAGAGCAGGGCCACTGTGAGGGGCTGAGGCAAACTGCTCCCTAGATCCTCCCAGAAGCCCTCTCAGGAATGCCAAGTCTTGTCTTCCATTGACCAAGGTCACTGTGGATTTGTGGGTAACCCAAAGGTGGCCTGGAACCTCACCTCCCTGGCGTGCCTGCAATGAGGAGCTTGATGAGACCAAGTGTGTGTTCATGGGGTGCTACTGAGGTGGCTGGCAACATTCCTCTCCAGATTCTGGGGTCAGGCTAGGACCCCGTGTCCTCGCCTTTCTTCCTGGGGCCACAGCACTTGGTGAGGCCGGGGGCTGGTGTCGGAGGCTCACCCACTAGGAGGCATTTGTCACAATGTCTCCCTGCCTGACAATTTAATTGGGGCAAATTTTGGAACTTGCAGAAAGATTATTGAAGAGGTTTTAAATGTCTCACAGGAGAGCCTATAATAGCTTTCCCAAATGGCAGGGAAATGAGCAAGCAAGGTGGTCTTTCCACAGGTGACATATTCAGAGCCCCTCCCATCCCCAAACCCTTCACATTTTAACATAAATGACAGACTTCAGCTTCCCAATTAAACATTAAAAAACAGCCTGCTCTATCAAAGATGAGCTCCAAATGATCTAACTAGCAGAAAATTTCCATCCTAAATTAACTGCCTACATGCTTCAGGTTCGGCATTCATTTCAATTTTGAGGGGGCATTGTGCCCACCATAACAGGCCCTTTGCATGGCTACCTCAGGAAAAGTGAGAGGAGTTTTCCTTTTAGACCAGAGAGCAGAGGGGAAAAATATGAGTTGGAGATATGAAATACCTTTTTGCCTCTGGAACTTCCCTAAACAAAAGACAAATTACCCTCTACCCAGCTCAGGGAAAAATAAGAGTTATTTTAAAACATCCCCAAATTAAGACTGTCACCTCTCCTGAAAGATTGACCATGCTCTGGTTTCTTTGATTAAAATAAGATGGAAATTTCAGAACAGCCAAGGGACAGAAGCTGACCAAAGTACTTGATTTCCTGAAAAAGGTGGTGCCCTTCAGTAGATAAGCATCCCCTGGTGACAGCTGTCTACCACAGGTGGACTTGGCCGCCACACGGGAGCCCTGATTCCAGAGATTGTCTGCTTCTTTAGAGATGGAAGGTGAGGGAGAGAGATCTGTACCTGGACTAGAATCCAGACTTCCTGCAAGTCCCAACTAGTGTGCATATTTTCAAGTAGAAGGCATTTCTGATCCTTCTTTTAGTTACATCATTTGCTGTCTAGGATGAGACTCGTGGCCTGTGATGATGTCCACTCGGAACTCTTCTGTGCCTTGCTCATGACCATTCTCTCATCTATTCAAGGGACATGGAACAACAACAACAAAAAGTGAACACACAGAGTTCCATAGACATAAACATATGTCCATGGACTCCAAGTACGGGGGCACACACCTGGATTCCCAGCAACTCAGGAGGCGAGTGAGACGGGAGAATCATTAAGTTCAAGGTCAGCATGGGCAACTCAGTGAGACCTTGTCTCAAAATAAAAATAAGTAAATAGGGGCTGGGGTTGTGGCTCAGTGGTAGAGCGCTTGCCTAGCACGTGTGAGGTCCTGGGTTTGATCCTCAACACCACATAAAATAAAATAAAGATATTATGTCCATCTACAACTAAAAAATAAATATTATAAATAAGTAAAAAAAAAAGACTGGAGATGTAGCTCAATGATAATACAGCCCTGCATTCGATACCCAGTACCAAGAACAACACATGTAAATAATAAAGTACACAGGAGTTGGACGTGGCAGGTAGTCCTAGCCTTATCAGGGCATACAGAAAGGATGTGCACTGTACATCCAGAAAAGGAACACGGGCTGTGTCCAGCTTACACAGGTATGATGGGATCAGTCACTAAGCCTCATCTGTTCCTATGACAACGGCAAAACATGGTGGTTTGGCCGTACCTGGTTGCCTTTAGGGGTTTTCTAAGGGAGATTGTATGTAAGATGAAGATGGCCATATAGTGGCACCAACCACTTACCTCCCTTCTAAACAAGGGGCAAATTGTCTACAAATTTGAGTAGACCCTCCTTTCTAAGACAACTGCTCTCACCTGTCCCACCCTCCCCGGGCCCAGTGCAAGGACTCAGGAGGCTGGAGTCCTTTCCTGGATGCAGTCTGCACCAGCCCTTCTCATCACTCACCAGTTTCCATTTTGAAATGTGCTCAGGAACCTCCGAGGGCAGCTACATATTACACAACTATTTTTAGAAAGCCCTCTGTTCTTGCTCCGTTTTAAGCACGGGATTGAGATTGGTAAGTACGGCCAGGAGGCAGCAAGGATGGGCAACAAAGTGGGGTGGTGGTGGAGGGGTCCTGTGGGAAACCAGCCCTGCTGGAGGCCCTGGGGCGATTCCCAGGAGCAATGCTACCGCCTCCCCAGTCGGCTCTCGGTTCTCCTTTTCCCAGGACAGAACCTGAAGCTCTGAGTTGGTAGGTTTCTGAGGGCACCTGGAGGGAGCAGAATTACACAAGCAAGGAGGAGCCATTGTAGACCAGAGAGCGTGTTGGGGATGACTTGCTTCCTTAAGGGATCTCTCCTGGGACGTTTCATCATGGACTCTGACTTCTTCCTTGGAGACTCTATTTTTAATAGGAAAGATGGAGCCCGGGAAGAGTTGTAACTGACTCTAATAAAAAGAGCATGCTACAGGGACACTGCTACATCGATGTTCATAGCAGCACAATTCACAATAGCAAGACTGTGGAACCAACCTAGATGCCCTTCAATAGATGAATGGATAAAAAAATGTGGCATTTATACACAATGGAGTATTACTCTGCATTAAAAAATGACAAAATCATAGAATTTGCAGGGAAATGGATGGCATTAGAGCAGATTATGCTAAGTGAAGCTAGCCAATCCCTAAAAAACAAATGCCAAATGTCTTCTTTGATATAAGGAGAGTAACTGGGAACAGAGTAGGGACGAAGAGCATGAGAAGAAGATTAACATTAAACAGGGATGAGAGGTGGGAGGGAAAGGGAGAGAGAAGGGAAATTGCATGGAAATGGAAGGAGACCCTCAGGGTTATACAAAATTACATACAAGAGGAAGTGAGGGGAAAGGGG
>NW_025999949.1:33275431-33297929 GCF_001458135.2 Marmota marmota marmota | reverse complement strand
GGGAGGGGAGGGGAGGGGGGATAGTAGAGGATAGGAAAGGCAGCAGAACACAACAGACACTAGTATGGCAGTATGTAAATCAATGGATGTGTAACTGATGTGATTCTGCAATCTGTATACGGGGTAAAAATGGGAGTTCATAACCCACTTGAATCAAAGTGTGAAATATGATATGTCAAGAACTATGTAATGTTTTGAACAACCAACAATAAAAAATTAAAAAAAAATAAAATAAAAAAAAATAAAAGACATCAAAGAATGAAAAAAAAAAAAAAAGAGTTCCCTTCCAGGAGCCTCGAAGCAATTCCACACCTCCCCATTGCTGGTCAATCTGTCCGTGGCTGCAGGACTCTGTTCCTTTCTCCGGGGGAAGTGTAGTTAGAACCCTCTCTGCTCCTGGAGCCCCACGCACTTCCACCATTGCAGCCCCCATCTGTTTTATTGTGGTGGCCGACTTCATGAAATTCTGTGTCCTTGGCTGATCCTAGAAGGGAGTGACCAGTGTCCATATTTATAGCCATCATTGCCTCAGGGATCAGCATCATCACTGTTCAACAGAGACTTGTTAAGGGACTACCATGCTCTCTCCACTGTATAGATGGAAAACCCAATACCCGGGAGAGTCAGGCATCAGAGCCCAAATCTCACAGCAGGTAACTGAGAGAAGGAGGATAGAAATCCTTTGACACCTGTGCATCGCGCCAAAATAACGCTGTCAAGTTGATACTGCTCTGTTCTCAACGTGGATCAGGTAATTTGTCAGCTGTATCTATGTGGGTGGGGGTAGTACACGTGTAACCACGTGAGCATGATCATGTATGTGTGAGAAGCAGGGCCCAGCACCATGGAGGCCCAGTGGTCACCCTGCCGAGGGCCAGGATGCCCCTGCTCCTGGAGACTCCTCTGGAGAGTCAGGATGGACTGCACGCTGCGACTGCCTTCCCAGAAGCCGACCAGTGTGGGAGCCTCGGTTGTTTGGCTTTGTTGCTTCCCTGACGTGCCATGAAATAGTGCCTGTCACAAACTGGAAAGGAGACCTGCAGGGTACAAAGGGCTGCCCACCCCCCACCACTGCATTTCAGCCAGATGAGCAAGGAGAGGCTGAGAGACCCAGTTTCCCTCTCAACTTGGGTGGCTTTTTGGGAGAGTAGTTTAATCATTTTGGGCTGAGGTTAAAAAGACACCATAGAGAAAGACACTGCAAGGGGTGACAGAAGTCGCCGTGTTCCAGCTTTTGTAATTTTATATACCTAGAGGGTGCATTTGTGGAAGAGCCATGTGGCATTTCTTAGAGTGGAAGCTGGTTGCTAATCACCTTGATAAAGAGTAAAATCACAAAGAAACTGGCAAAACTGATTGCCTTAAAAGCAAGAAACTTATTTACCAGGTGGGGAGGAAAGTTATTTTTCCACTCTATTTATTTTGTATTGAAATTGTTTTCCTCTTATATGAATTATTATCTATTGTGGGTACACAATATTAATATAAATTATTTTGAGGAAAAAAAATGGCTTCTATTCATGAAAGTGGCTACTAAAGTGGGAACACCCATGGCCGTGGATCTCTCACATCTAAGGTCCACTCTCACATGCACAAATCTAGATTTAATTGAGGCCCCTCACTGCAGGGCTTTTGATGATGCTGTTGATTAGCAACCACACTCCTGTAAGTCCCGACCCCACAGGTTGGTGCAGACCCTCTGCAGTTCTTTGCTATAAGAAACATCTCCAGACCCTCAGGGCACTTGGCAATAGGAGTGTTTGCTCATCTGTCTGGGGGCTGCTGGGTTGGACTGGGGCTCAGTTGATTGACTGAGCTGTCTTGGAGGAGCAGGGTTGGTTGCTGGCACTGGATGAGGCTCCCCTGGCTGAGGCAAGGGCTTGAGCCAACTCTACTCCTGCCATTTTCCTGTCACCATGCTACTCCCAGAATGTCCTCATGGCAATGAGTGACCTCAAAATAGGGGCTGCCAAGCCGTGGTGTTCAAGCAGCTTTCACAACTCTGCATCACATCCATGAACAGCCCATGGCCATATCCATGGCCAAAGCTGGTCAAACCCAGAGGTCAGGAGCTGCACTCGGTAAGGATTTCTCAGTTTAGAAATTTGAAAGGCTTCAGCAGACTCCATAGAGCACATTCATGTGAGGCTTTGTTTAAAGGCAAAGGATATAGAACATTTAGAGGAAGGGGTGCAGGCAGGCAGCAGGAGTCCGAGAGACCCCCCAGACGTGCTCCTGAGACCTCTATTCTGCAAGCCCTGCCCATCCCAGTAGGCCCAAGGGCTGGCACAAAGAGTTCTGAGCTGCAGGAAGTTGTAGTTTGCTGGGATGAGAATGTCCAGTTCCTTATTGTGAGTTAGTTTCCACATAGCAAAGAAAACATTCAGACTTTGGTTTTTTGGGATTGGTGTATTTCACTCAGCATAACATATGTATAATATGTCAAAATACATTCTACTATCATGTATAATCAAGAAGACCTAACTAACTAACTAACGAAATAAATAAAATGCCCAGTTCCCAAGGATGAAATCAGATAGAGGGGGAAAAGAAATAGAAAACAATGTATGCATACTTTTAGGATGAGTGTTTCTTCAAGATTTGGGGACTCCATTTCCTTTCAGAAATTCATGAAATCTCTGAACTTGTCTCCCCCATAAAAATGTATGTATTAATAAGCACATACTTGATATGTAACTTAAATTTTTTCTGAAGTTTTGATTCCAATTCATAGACTTCTGTGGGGTTCTGCAACTCAGATTAGCAACTGCTGAGTGCAGTTTTGCTACCTGGAAACCCTGGAGAGGAGCTCTGCAAGTCAGCTTCTGTCTGTCTTCGCCAGTGGTCTGTCCTCCTTCAGCGTCTGGAGGACAGTGGCAGCTCTCTAACATCAAACCACAGTTGGTTCACTTTTTTCTCACCTAGGCATCAGAATCCCTCTGATCCATATGCATAGTTACCCCTCCCATTCCCTCCTGCATCTCTTAAGGTAGAAAGAATGGGGTTTCTGTCCTTTCCTTCCGATTGGTTCGGAGGAATGCATTGCACCTCTCGGCGGGAGCTCCAGTTGGTTGTGATCACCAGCTGACCCTGGTGTCTGTATTGAATCCCTCAGCGCCCACCCTCTCAGCCCCCAGCACACGCCCATCTTACTAACACTCATTATTCCATCTGTGGTGGGCTGCCAGGGCCCACAGAGCTAGGGCCGGACCTGTGGGGTCTGGCTCATGCACAAGGGTTCCTGCTGTCCTTTGTCATGGTCAGTAAGACACTGCTTGTTTTCAGTAAAGAAGCACAGTGGAAGATTTGAGTGTGAGGTCCAGGAATTAGACTGCTTATAAAACGAACTTTGCTCTGCAATGTCTGTGGACAAAGCCGAGGTCTTTATAGTCTTATAATTTCCAAATTGTCTTTGATGCCAATGTCCAACCCTACTGTCCTTTCAACTAGTTGAACACAGCGGTTGGCTTTTCTCCACTGAAGCAATTAAAGTGATTATCAGGAACATGTTGCTGCATGTGGAAAGTGAAGTGTGTTCGTAACTGTCCAGAGGTTCCTGCACCCACCCCTCCTCTCCTCACCCTCTGTGGTTCCTGATCTGGAGCGTCTTATCCCAGTTACAGCCCTGTTCCTGCCTTGGCAGGAACTGACCTCCCCACCTCAACACTAACTTCCTGGAGGAAATGAATAAAACGGACTTCATCTCAGATGAGCACAAGACACCCAGGCCCTCCTGAATTTTGTTAATCTTCCAGAGAGTTTGGGCATTTGAACCACCCTTATATGGGTTGCATCTTGCCTTGACTACTTTTTTTGTTGTTTGCATTTGGACAAGTCACTTAAGTATGCTGAGCTCACTCTTCTTCCCTGTGAAATGTCACTTATTAATTCTGACCTGGAGCAGAATATTTAACTGGTGAGGCTCAGTCTCTTCACCTGTGTCCATTTCCTAGATTTGGTGTGAAAGCTGAGTGAATCAAAACACATAAAATGCTTAGCATACCACCCGGGACAATAAATGTCCAATACCTGTCAATTTTGGTGGTCATTGGGCATAGATAAGATGCTCATTCCTTTATGCCTAAGAGCAGGAGATCAGGGAACAGCTAACACTTAAACAATTTCAGAAATGACTCTGGAATTGAAAGGGGAAGAAATGACTGTTTTAAGGATCAAGAGGCTGTAACCCTTCGAGGCCTGGGATCAAGATGCTGATTTGGTATATTAGGCTCTGGAAGACTTGTTCCCATTCCTCATCCTAATATTCCAGTAGGAACACATCTGCTCTGAGGTTTACACCTTCCCCAATCACCCAAACCTGCAAAGGATGCCAAGTCTCCCTTTTGTTTTTCAGAATTAATTTGCTTGAATTGGTAACAGATTGGGTTTGGGGGGGACAGAGAAGAAAGTCACTTTAAGAGGATCTTTAGGATTCTCAGTTGAGCTACTTGATGCCTGGTAGTTCATTTAGTGGAATGTCTGCTCAGAGAAGAAGAATCAATGAATAGAGCCTAAACAACTTTCCCACCTCTAAAAGAGGGCAGAGGAGAACAAGTATATTTTTAAAAAGGAGTTTTTAAAAAGATTCAAGTATCTTTTAAAAAATTTTATATTTTAAATTTATTTATTTATTTATTAGTTACACATGACTGTAGAATGTGTTTCGACATATTATACAGACATGGTGTGTAACTTCCTATTCTTGTGGTTGTACATGCTGTGGTTACTCAGGTCGTGTATCATATCTGAACATAGGAAGTTATGTCCGATTCATTCTACTGTCTTTCCTATTCCCAGTCCCCTCCCTTCCCCTCATTCCCCTTTGTCTAATACAATGAACTTCTATTCTTCTGTCCCTCTCCCCCTATTGTGTGCTAGCATCCACATATCAGAGATAACATTTAGCCTTTCATTTTGGGGGACTGGCTTATTTTACTTAGCTTGGTAGTCTCCAGTTTTATCCGTTTACCAGCAAATGGCATAATTTCATTCTTCTTTATGGCTGAGTAATATTCCATTGTGTATAAATACCACTTTTTCTTTATCCATTCATCTGTAAAGGGCACCTAGGTTGGTTCCATAGCTTAGCTATTGTGAATTGAGCTGCTATAAACATTAATGTGTTTGTGTCACTATAGTCTGCTGGTTTTAAGTCCTTTGGGTATATGCCAAGGAGTAGGATAACTGGAATCAAATGGTAGTTCCATTCCAAGTCACTTTGAATGATGCAAATTCAAACCCAACAGTTAGAGTCATGAGGTTGATGGCAGAGCTTGAAGGTTGTATCCTGCAAGACTGTCTACCACTCTTCAGAAGGTTCAGGTAAGGCATATCTTCAAAGTGAAGTGTGCCTTGTGTTGGTGGGGAGCACGGTGAAGGAAGGGGGTGAAATGTTGGAAGATAGGAGAAGTCTGTGCTAACCTAGGTGTGGAGGCAAGATCCTGGGGTGATTGTGGGAGCAGAGGCTTGAGCAAAGCGGAGGAACTGGATATCAAGACTCGAGAGGCAGATTGGCCTGGCTACTAAAAATCAAGATGATAGTGGCAGGCGGTCAGGAAGTGCCCAGGAAGGGGCTCCCATCTTTAGGGCATCCGAGGGAGGCCCAGACTGCTACACCCTCCCCTGGAGGGAACACCCCACACCTCCTGAGTGTGCCTCCCAGGTACCAGGCCTTTGCCACACCCTGTTCCCTGCAGAGCCTTCCCTGCTTTCCACCCAGGACTCCGCCCTCTCCAGCTGTGCCGTCCTGTTTCAAGTCTTCCTTCTGACCTCCTTGCTTCAGGTGGCTCCACTCAGACCAGCTCTTTCAAAAGAAGGTGGAAACACAACTTCACAGCAGTTTCTTCAGTGATTCTTGGGTTCCAGAGATCAAAGAGAGGCCTCGGCAGCCTGAGTGCAGTCATGAGCTTACAGGAGCAGGCAAGCAGGGCATAACCTGGCTGTAAAGGAGAGCCGCGCCCCACAGTCAGGCAGCCTGCAGTGGAGCCATTGAGGGTGGCACCGGGGACAGGAGAGTTCTGATCCTGGCTTTGCTGCTTTTTGTCCAAGTGACTTCAGGGTGAAAAAAAAGACCACTTCACAGCTCTGAACTTCAGTTCACCACAGGAAGTGGCGCTGCTTCTGGGTTCCCTTCCACTTTCAAGTTCCTCCTTTGGAGATGGGCACCATAGTGAAGAGGATGTGATTCTTATCATCTGGGTTCAAGAACAGGTGCTTGCATTTCATACCCACCATGGATGGTGCCGTGAGGTTATCAGCAAGTCCTTAAACATCTCAGCAAATGCCCCTCTCATTTGCAAAATAAGGGTAATTCACATTTTCTAGTTATTCTGATGATTAAATGAAATTTCTTGGAACAGGTTAATTTGAGGTCCACAGAAAGTGCCTGATTAGGGAGAAGTTTCCCGAATGCTTCTTATGGATGTGTGTGATGGGCAAGAAGAATCGGGAATGTTTTATAATATGGCTTTCCTTGTGTATGCACGGTCTAAGCATATATGGACCCAGAAAAGGGGGTTAATAAAGATATAAATTAATTTAAGTATTGATTTCTCTCAAAAATATTCCCAGCAACTTTCTACATAAATGATTAAAATTCTACCATCAATGTCACAGTTCTTTGAGGTCTGTGGGAAACTGCTTCAATGAAATATCCCGAGTGGGAAGAGACTGAGAGGCCCAATACCCACCTCTTAGGGGGATGTTATTATAAAAGCAGCAGAAATGGCCCACAGGCTCTGGCCAGCCTGGGGTCACAGAGAAACAGCCCTTGTTCCTTCTTGTCCACAAACTCACCTGCACAGGCAGCTGTTTTCACAAGAAAACCTGATGGATTTCTGTTTAATTACAAAAACTCTATGTGTACTTACTGCTTACATATTACCATAATAAGAAAACTGGGTACTTGCAATATTTCAATCCATATAAAAACATTTTAAAAATACTTGAGTTTTAATTTACTTTATGCAATCTAAGTAGAAAGGCAGAAGGCCATTTTTAAGGGTTCAGCTACATATTCCAACCCCTTGAAGGGGCTTTGTAATGTGTATAAATGCAAAGGCTGTCGGACCACAGCTTTCAAGAAAGTTTAGCAAATGGTAAGAAATCACTGGAAATCAACATTTTTTGTTAAAAAAAATATTCCTTGCAAAATGTGAGGCTCTCTATTGTTTACCCTTGTTTTTTATTTTTACTTTACTTTTTAACTGACATATAGAAACATAATTTGTATTGGATAATGGGGTGTCAAGTGGTGTTCAACAGATATGTACATTGTGTCAGGCTTGAGTCAGGGGGGACTTATCTGTCTCCTTGATCATCTAGCATTTCTTCATGGTGAAAAGTTCCAATCCCTTTTTCCAGATTTTTTCCATGTGCATTGTTTCCATCTAGATTGGTCTCGTCCCTCCGCCCTCCCAGCTGGGAAAAGGAAGAGGTTGTGTTCCTCCAAGAGGAAAGTGCAGAGAGCAAAGGAAAGTTCAGTGATGATGTGGAGTGCCAGACACCACTCTAATTGCTCAATTTTATTTTCTCTGTATTTAACATAGACATGGTTATTCCCTGTGGTGGTGGAGGAAACCCTAAGAGCATCCAGCCACAGACAGGCTCGGACAGGATTCAACCTCAGTGTGCTGGTGTTCAAGCCTAACCCTCAACCTCACTTAGGGATCCATGGGCCCTGGGTGTGGCTTCCTCCTCCAGCCTTCCCCCTGAACTTTGGATCAGGCTTGGTGAGCTCAGAGCTACAGATTAAACTTGCATCTCTTTGTTGTTAGAGTTACAGTTGCTGGAATGCAAAATTGCCGTCCTTTGGTCCATATCTCCAGGTGTCCCTGAGCCCACAAAGGGCTTGTGTCACCCTTCCTCACTGCCCTCACTGTCCTGTTAGCGGTGGGACATAGGGTCAGGCCTCAAGTTCACCCAGGTCTTTCTCAGCAGCTCCTCTCGGTGGCTTCAGCACCACACAGGGACATGCTACTCTAACCAGGTAGCCTGAGCAGCCTCTGGAGAAAGAATGGGCAACCCTGACACTCTTGGCCCCATGACAAAAACTACTGAGATGATCCGAGTCACTCCCTTGCTCTGCAGGCAGGCTCCTCACCACACATCCCTGTCCCATTATGTGAGGTGAATTTCACCTGAGTTATCAAAATAAAGGTGTGTGTTGCAGGTGGTGTCCTTCATGGGCGGCCAAGGAAGGGCTGTGAGGAGGTGGCAGTGAGGCTCAGATGGCAACAATGAAAACGCGGAGTAACCTGAAGACCAGGGAGGAAGTCTCTGAACCTGGGATACCCAGCGCAGGCTCCCCCAGAGGTGAGCCAGTGTCGGAGCCTGGCTAGTGGACCGCACTGATGACCGGGGAGGGCCGAGAGCAGAGTCCTGGGGCCTCTGAGCCTGTTGTGAAGTCTGACATCCTTTTCATAAATTTTTTTAATTGTAGATGGAAACAATTTTGTTTATTTATTTTTGAGGATGGAACCCAGTACCTTATATATGCGAGGCCAGCATTCTACCGCTGAGCCACCACCCAGCCCCCGACTTACGCTTGATCAAACACAAAAGTAAGCAGAAGAATAGAATGCATTTGACGATGATTGTAAGCTGCACTTTACAGATGTTACAAGACGAAAATCAATATTTCTTAAAATCTTGAATATCTTATGTTCTAAGAGAAGATTCTGTACTATGTAGAGAAAAGGTGGGGTGACATATCAAGGAGAAGAGTTAGCACAGCCTCTTGTTCTGACCCCGTGAACACTTGAATGTTGTGTGGAATGTGGTTCTTGGAGAGCAGGGGGGACCTTAGCCCTCCCCCTGCGAAGGGGGACTCTGTGTGTCCATCCACACTCACATTCGTCCACACTCACGTTCGTCCATACCCCGGACTTCTGCACAGATGGGGTAGGAGCACGCGTGCCAATGTTACTGCGAGCAGAACAAACTCATGATATAGCTGTCAAGCAGACTCAGAGAAGCTGTGTGAAGGTTCTGAAATGAAGCAGGCTGGACGTTCTTCAGATAAAAGCAGAAATTCTCCCAGTTACCTAACAAACTACAGCTTCCCAGTTAGGGGTTTATCCTCTCTTCTGTATCTCTTGTAACTTGACCTTAAATCATAGGATTTTTTTTTTTGCCACCACCCCAGTCCAGCCTACACACCTTGTCCCACATGATTTATTACGTGTCTTTGAAAGCATTCACCTAAGGTTAACTTCAGGATTATGTTTTACTTTGGATTTGGAAGAGTAGCCATTTCAGTGCTTCTTTGTACCTTGAAATTAACAGTAGTTCAGTTTTGAACAAGAGAATATCACTCAGTTTCATGGGCATAGGAATTAACAAAGACTTTGTAACTGGAACACAGGGGAGAAGTCTACGCTCCATCTACCTGAATGGATTAGCTCTTTCCTACCTGTTACTTGGAAAAAATACCAGGAGGATGTACCATGAATAACACAATTCATAGGTTGTAAGGGACTTAATTTTTAAGAACATTTCCAAAGACTACAAGTTTCTCCCCCTGCTTCTAGAACTTATTTTTCAAATTCTACTTTACACTTTCAGAGCATGTACTCAGACTTCTTAATGTTAACAGAGAAACACAACCCCTCTTTATTCTAATTTCAGCTTAAAATAATGTAATGTGAGAGCGATATGTGAAATACATCACATCCGATGAAGAAATGGCAATTTCAAAAGGCAGTTATGCTTGACAGAGCTGTGCTTCAGAAGAAAACGAATAGTAATCAAACACCTGCTATGAAGAAATAACATGTATGTACTACATCACTTAATTTTGACCACAAAATTATGAAATGGCTAACACAAAACCTGTTTCACAACTCTGGGAGAAGGCTCTGGCACTAATTAATCCTCCAGGTCTTGGTGAGAGTGAGCACAGTGGGAGTGAATCCTTGGTCCTTGTGACGCTCTTGAGTTTCAGAGTTCTTTCTAAGCAAGCACCTTGCCACTGCCTTGTTGGGACACCTGCTGTGAGGAACTGAACTGTGTCCCCCCAACTCACATGTTGAAAATGAAGCCCCTGATGAGCCTGAGTTTTGAGGAGATATGGCATGAGTTCACAAGAAGACCCTAATTCAATAAAAGACTAGTGTCCTACAAGAAGAGGAGGACAGCTATCATGGAAAACAGTGTGGCGGGTTCTAAAAGCATGAAAAATAGAGAACCCTCTGAGCAGCAATCACACCCTTGGGTATGTATCCAAAGGGCATGGATTAGTATGCGAAAGAGACACCCACACCCCTGTGTTTATTGGGGTGCTATTCACAATAGCCAACAAATGGAAACAACCTAATGTCCCTTAAATGATGAATGGATAAGGAAAATGTGGTGTGTTACACAGTTAATTACTGTTCAGCTATAAAAGAGAATGAAACATAGTCCTTCATGGCAACGTGGATGGAACTGGAGATGGCTATATAATGTGGAATAAGCCAGACACAGACAAGATCCACAGAACCCCACTCATGTTGAATATGATAAAGTTGATCTTATGAAATAGAGAGTAGAATGCTGGTTACCAGAGGCTGGGGGAGTAGAGGGCAGGGCAGGATGGGAGAAGGTTGATCAACAGGTGCTACACTGCAGTTGGCTGGGAGCAGAGGTTCGGGTCTGCTACTGCACTGTGGGGGACTGCAGCTAGCCACTGGGGCTAGTATCTCAACAGCCTAGAAGGGAGGGTCTCCAGTGTTTTCACCACTAAAAAAGTGATAAATGTCTGAGGAAGTCAATTCGATTAACCTGATTACACAATGTATGCATGTATCAAAACATTACACGGTACCTCACTAATGTATATAATTTTATGTTTTTATATTATCAGTTAAAAATAATTTAAATTAGAAAATAAAAATTTGAAGAAGAACAAGAGGCATGTTTTATCTCTGAGATCCATCTCTCTCTTTCATGCACAAAAAGAGAGAATTTTGTGAGGACATAGCCCAAAGGTGCCATCTGCGAGCCAGGAAGAGAGCCCACACCAGGAACTAACGTGCTGCCACCTTGACCTTGAACTTTCAGCCTTGGAGCTCTGGAAAATAAGTGTCTGTTGCTTATGTCACCCACTCTGCTATTTTGTTAGAATAGCACTAGCAAACCCAGACACATGGGCAACCCAACTTTCTGACCCAGATATCATAAAGCAAGGCTTGCTCAAAAGTCTTGTGATTACTGCTCAGATACTTGGGGATACTTGACTAGTATTTATTCAATTAATTAATTTGCAGGTTGAGAGATGCAGCTCAGTGGAAGCATGTATGTTTAATGGGCATGAAACCCTGGGTTCAATCCCCAGCACTGCAACAAACACACATAAATGTATTATTATTTAATCTAATATGATTTTTAAGAGTTTAATTTTTTATTTTGTCCAAACAACAGGAAATATTATTTTGGCTGAAAAATCTACAATACACTGTATTACTTTACATTTGTCATTTGATTTTCACCAAAGCCCTGAATGCTAGGTAAAAGCAATATCCATTTTACAATTTGGGAAGGTCCGTTTAGAGAAGTTAATTACTTGCCTGGCAGCCCCTGACACTGAGCCCTGGGGTTATCCCACCTGGGCTTCCTGCATATACCTTCTCCTGTGGCGGAGATCTCATTCAGTGTTTCTCTTCCAGGCTCATAATGAGAAAAGATAAAGAGGGATTAATTTCCAAGGGGTTTGGTGACAGTGCGACCCAGCTATCAAGTCTGGTGTTTAGCCACAGGTGCTCAGTGCTGGTACCAGTAATCTTTATTTCTGCTGTTTCTTCTCCTACTTTTTATCTCCAAAATATAGTGTTCTCTTGATAAAAATTTTTTAGGCATTATGTTCTTAATTGAATTTCCAAGAATTTTTTTTTTTTTTTTTACAATTCTTACATATAAATTCAATGCTAAATAGAAATAGCTTTATTCAGGGAAACACTATTCTAGAGTAAGAGTGGTAAACCAATATAAAGCATGTCATGAGGATAGATCTTACATAATATACCGGGATGCTTAGTTATTAATACATAAATAGGTATAAATATATTTATGAGCACATCTAGGCTACTAGTATATTTTATGCTAAAATAATTATAGTCAGTATATTTAGTTTATTCTTGACTGTCTACTAAGTAACATGCTACTAAGTAACATATTTACATGTTTATTGAGTCATCTTTATAATATGTCTTATATACTGCCTGATATGTACTTCAAAATTAATAATGTATTTTTAATTTCTTTTCAATCTGTAAGATAGGAAAGGCAAGAGTTGTCAAGTTTCAAATAAATCGAAATAAGGTAAAATATGTAAAGTATAAACTACTTTAATTCTAAGCCTTATTATTGCTCTTCCTTGAAGTAGATTAGATGATTAAAATGTAAAATATCCTAGGGGAAGAAGTGAAAATCTCCTTGAAACAAAGAAAGAAACCTTTCCCTACCTGGTATTGGGTACAGGGGCACAGGCGAAAAGTTACTATATAATGAACATGATTTGTCAAAAGGGTAGGTCACTTAACCTGGGTGCCGGGTTTGTAAGCACTGATCTAGGCATGATGTGAGGAACATCCACATACAGAATACCTAGCATCTTTTTTTTTTTTTTTTGCAAAGTTTTACAGTTGCCTTTTGGGATTAGTAGAGGTTGATTGGTGCATGGACTTGGGAGACCAGATTGATGGGGTTGGGTAAATAAGGCAGTGGAAGTTTTCAAGTGATCCATTACAGGACTTGAACTGATGCTACAATGAAAGAAAAATTAATGGAATTAATTAATTTTAAGTAGAGACACAATAGTCTTTTAGCTGTCCAAATAAAGGAGACAGTTTTTCTTCAGTGCAAAAGAGCATCCTGTGTTTTTTTCAGGAAAGGCAGCTGGGGGAACAGAGATGGTCTATAGGTATGCAAAGGGGTTTGGAAGAGATGGGGAGCCTGCAGATTCTGGGCATGAAGTGTAGACTCCAGAGGTGGAGGTTCTGAAAGGAGTTTGGACAGACATGAAGACTAATGCCCACAATCTCTTCTGGAAGAAATTACGGCACAGTATGAGTGTCCAGGAAATGTTTCTGCAGGTCTCCTGAAGACATTGGATATATATAAGCCATCTTTGGATCTTCACTTTGGTGGGTTCTTTAAGATTAGGTAAGCAGGGGCTGGGGTTGTGGCTCAGCTGTAGACCACTCACCTAGAATGTGCAAGGCCCTGGGTTCAATCCTCAGCACCACATAAAAATAGATAAATAAAATAAATATATTGTGCCCATCTACAGCTAAAAATATATTTAAAAATATTTTTAAAAAAGATTATGTAAGGAATAAATGCGAAGCAGTGAAGGATTCTTCAAAGTGGAGATTAGGGGTTCTTTTCTCATCCTACCTGCACATACTTTCTAAGGCACCGTGGCCTGTGGCATGTCAGTCACTTGGAAGCATCTCACTTCCAGGTTGCTCTATACATCCATCTGTTTTGCAGGGTCCCAGGTGGCCCTGCAGTAGGGTGGATGTTCCCAGTGGTGCAGAGCAATGTTAAATGACAGAGTTGATGTGATGCAACTGTGTCAAGGGGAACAAATGGGATGCATCCAGGTGGGTAACTGTGGCAGCTCTACCTCTGCTCCTGGGACCAATGCAGTGTGAAGATGTAAATGCACCAGGTGCTTCCAGATCACTGAGAAGATCCTTCTTTGTTGTTAAAGGACACCAAAATCAAAGGAATTCTTTGAGCACCACTGTCCACATGTGGGCATCCGGTGAGAGTTCTTTATAAATAATTAACTGATTAAAGGAATAGTTTGCAACATGGCAAAATATTCATATATAGTGTGAAGAAAAGGTAGCATTTGGATCTATGATTCCTTCTGACTTCATTTTTGTATATGATTTAAATATTCATTTTTTGCATATGGATATTGATTATTCTAGCATAGGATGTTGTAAAGACTGCTCTTTCTCCACTAAAATGTTTCAAATTCTCTCATGAAAATTAGTTGTGCATAGATTTGGTTTTTTTTCTTGGATTATTATTATTTTTTTTTCATTCCAATGTTCTATGTGTCACTCTTTATACCAATATCAAATTGTCTTTGAATAATGCAAATATATGAAACCTCTTAATAGGCTAGCTTTATTGTTCCCTTTTCCAATTTTTGGGGGGGTTATTTTATATGTTTTGCATTTTTAAATGCATTAGAGAATAAAGTATTTTGATAATGATAGTATTTAATGAATTGGGGGAAACAGAGTATACAAAGAACTCAAAAAGCTAAACTCTAAATAAATAAATAAATAAATAAATAAATAAATAAATAACCCAATCAATAAATGGACCAAGGAACTGAACAGACACTTCTCTGAAGAGGATATACAATCTGTCAACAAATATATGGAAAAATGTTCAACATCTCTAGCAATTAGAGAAATGCAAATCAAAACTACTCTAATATTTCATTTCACTCCAGTCAGAATGCAGCTATTAAGAATATAAACAACAGTAAGTATTGGTGAGGATGTGAGGAAAGAGGCACACTTATACACTGCTGTTGGGACTGCAAAATTGTGCAGCCAATATGGAAAGGAGTATCGAGACTCCTTGGAAAACTGTGAATGGAGCCACCTTTGACCCAGTTATCCCACCCCTCGGTTTATACCCAACAGACTATAAAATCAGCATAGTATAGTAATGCAGCCACATCAATGTTTATAGACGATCAATTCACAATAATTCCTCCCAAATGTGACATTTTAATAAGCAGAAGCTCAGACATTTTACTTTTGCTCTTTCCTTTCCTATTCATTTCAGATAATATCTATTTTTTCTTTTAATTCCCTCTAATCCATTAATGTTGAGTGTTGAGTTCCTCTCTCTCTCTCTCATATATATATATATATATATATACACACACATACATATATATATATATATATTGGGGGGGATACTCCACACCCCTCTCTATTACTAACCTTTAATTTAATTACATTTGGTTTAGGAAATATTTTTTGTATTCTTTGAATACTTTAAATTCATATAGGATTATCTTATGTCCCTTAATAAGGTTTATCTTTTTTTTTTCTTAAAGAGAGAGAGAGAATTTTTTTTTAATATTTATTTTTTAGTGTTTGGTGGACACAACATCTTTATTTTATTTTTATGTGGTGCTGAGGATGGAACCCAGTGCCCCGCGCATGCCAGGTGAGCGCGCTACCACTTGAGCCACATCCTCAGCCCTAAGGTTTATCTTGATAAATATGTACTTCAATAAAACAATTTTTAATTGCTTTTGAGTGAATACTTCTGCAAGTGTCAAATAGATCAAATTATCTATTTTGTTTTTCTCATATATTTTCTATGTACTCACTCCATCAGCTTTTGAGAAAAGGGTACCAAAATCTCTTACTATAATTATGGCTTTGTCTATTTTTCCTTGCATTTCTGTTGTTTTTCCTTCATGTATTTTGAAGTTATCTTGTTATTTCCATCATTATTCAAGACTTTTGTGTCCTCTTCATAAAATGACACTTTAATTTTGGGGGGGAGTGGTTGTGCTGGGGAGTGAATCCTGGGGTGCTTAACCACTGAGCCACATCCCCAGCCGTTTTTCATATTTTATTTAGAGACAAGGTCTTGCTGAGTTACTTAGTGCCTTGTTAAGTTGCTGATACTGGCTTTGAACTTGCAGTTCTCCTGCCTCAGCCTCCCACTCCACTGGAATTATAAGCATGAGCCACTGTGCCAGGATACTTTAATCAAATAGCCTTATTTGTGGTGATGGCTTTTTGCTTTTTAACTAGACATTCAATTTTCATGTTAAAACATGACATTGTTATTATTTATACAAGTAGTAAATTATCACTTAATGCTATTTAAATGATAGAAACAGATTTCTCATATTTATCTAAGTAGTTACTATTTTCAATGGTTTTCATTTCTTTGTAAAAAAAAAAAAAACAAATTTCTGGTATAGTTTCCTTCTATTGAAGAACCTATAGTTCAGCTCTGGTGGCACAAAACATTTCCTTCCTCCTTTCTTCTGCTCCCTTGCTTTCTCTCTCCCTCCCTCCTTCCTTCCTTCTCCCTTCCTTCCTTTTTAGATTTCTTTCATATATATTAATCTTATGCATTTGATTTTGAATATGAACATTTAACTCCAGGTGGACTTTTTTTCAATTTTATTCAGTCCTATGGAAATAAAGTTCTACTAACTTCTCATTTACATTTTTCTGATGAAACACACTGCCATTCTTATTTTTTCTTTTTCTGTATGTAATGTGGATTTTTCTCTAGCTGCTTTTGTAATTTTCAGTTGATTACTGGTTTTGATGAGTAGACTGTAAAACAAGTACACCTGTCCTCATTCTTCTTAATTTTTTTAGCATTCTGAATAACTTGAACCTGTGTGTTTCTAGTTGTTAGCAATTAAGAAAAAAAATTGCCATTGTTTCTTCAAATATTTTCTCTATATGTTTTTATGCTCTTCCTTTCTCTGAAGTCTCCACTCCGACATACACTAGACAGCTTGATGAAACTCATAGCTCAATGATTCTGTTTATTGATTTCATTATTACTGTTATGTCTTTTCTGCCTGCATTTCATTTGGATAGTTCAGATTTTTATGACTTTGGATTCACAAATATTTCTGTTCTACAACATTCAATCTGTTTTTAATCTCGTCCAGTATATTTTCATCTCTAGAAATTAGATTTAAATCTCACATGTCACTGCCTAAACTTTTGAACATTATAATAACTATCTTTATGAGCTTTTTCTACTGACTGTAACATTGCTCGATTATGAGTGACTTTTCATCTAATTATGGGTCATAATTTTCTGCATATTTGTGTGAATGGTAGTTTTGACTAGATTTTATCAGAGATTTGGTCTCTGTGTTAAATATTTTCCTATTACTATAAATATTCTTCTAAAACACACCCTTTTGAAAAACAAATGCATCTCCCTGGGAGTTGCCATTTAAGATTTGTTGTGCATGGACAGAACAGTACCTGCTCTGTGCTGACTGGCCCTCCCCACTGGACCAGGCAGTCTCTGTTCCTTCCCCAGTGCTGGTCACTCCTGAAGTGCACGCCTGGCTTCTTGCAGCCACATCCTCCCTTATGAATTGTGAGCCCCATGAACTTTCCTTCCTTCCCTTTTGGTGATCTCTTACCCTCAGTGGGCTCCTCCGCGTGCGGTCACTGGCTGGTGTTCATCTGAGCAGTGGCAGGCCCTGTCCCTCCCATTCTCCCCTCTATGGTGCTCTGTGCTCTGCTGCCAGCTGCCTGTCTCCCTGTGCTCCCCTCTCCCTCTGCTCAACTCCAGGTGTCCGCATGCCTGGCATTTGTCCCCTCTTTCTGCACTGCAGTCTGGAAACTCTTGAAGGATGGGACAAGACATGATCTTGGGGACGTGTCCTCTGTTTCCCGAAAGAATCGCTTCCTGGCATGGCTTGAAAGCAGACGCCTTGCCCACCACCCTGTCAGGTGTCCTCTGAGTTTAGGTTGTCCTCGGGAGAGGCTAAGCACTGCCCCTGTCACTCCCTCTTGGCTAGAAGCAGGGATTCTTCTTTGTTCTCTCTCCCTTTAGTCAGAAGGCTGGGTGGTCCTTCTTCAGCAGGAGTCCTTAGGACTGCACGTGAACATATTCATGTTGTTTCAAATCACCATTAATGACTTAAAATGCCATTGGGATAAACAAGAAAATATTATAAAAATATTGGCATAAACTCCCCAAAGTCCTTTCAGGATTTTTAAAAGACAGGCCAGAGACAGGCCTCAAACTCCGTGCTCTAAGGATGGTGTGTGGGGTGCATGCGTGGGTATAAATGCTTTGATCAGTTTCTCCTTCAACCTGATCCCCCACTGGGCACCACCTGGGCTTGGCTCTCCCTGCACTTCAGGAGCCGGGGAGCTCCAGGTTCCCAAGCTCCCTCACAAACCATGACTACAGTCACAGCTCTTCCCATTACAGCCCAAGAGCTCTGCCAGCCTTCCTCTCCCTTGACCCTCCTCAGTGGATTCTGTCCTCTGTGCAGTTGCTTTCCCCTCACCTCCCTGATCCTGCTCTCTGACTTTTAGGTTACATTTTTGGCAGAAAACATTTTAAATTCTGAATGTTCAAATCTGTCCATTTTTGCTTGGTAACTTTTTTCGGCTTTTGAAACTCAAAATACCAACTCTGTCTCCAGGGATCTGGTAAGTCTTCAATTCTATTTTATTTATTTTTTTCTATGAATTACTGTGTAGAATTTTAACTGCGATTGTTGTTTTACCTGAAAATTTAGATCCAAGGGAAGGTAAGCACACAATATAATTATATGTTCCCTAAATAATTAATCAGTTTTTTCCTAATATCTTTTATAATTGACTTTTTCTCATGTTTTCATATTGTTATTCTCTTATAAAAGAGTTTTCACCTATTTCACTTCACAATTATATACTTTAATATTTATTTATTTATTTATTTATTTATTGGTAGATACTGGGATTGAACACAGGGGTACTTAACCACTGAGCCACATCCATGTCCCCAGACCTTTTTATGTTTTTGTTTTGAGACAGGGTCTCACTAAACTGCTTAAGGCCTCACTAAGTTGCTGAGGTTAGATTTGAACTTGTGATCCTCCTGCCTCTGAACCCTGGGATTATAGGCCTGTTCCACCACACCTGGTTATTCCTTAATTTAAAGGGGTCACTCTCTCCATCATAGTTTATTTTTCTTTGAATTGATCTTATTAGGGACAGAATCTGTGGTATTTATTTTTTCCTTTGGTGGTACTGGGGATGGAACCCGGTGCCTTGTACATGCTAGGCAAGCACTCTACCAATTGAGCTATATCCCCAGCCCCCTATAGTTTATTTTTTAAAGGTCTCAGAACTCACCAGAAAAGGTCTGACTTTAATCGGTTCCCTGGGAAGCCCTCCATATTCACTGTTTATGAAAGTATTCCTATAAGATGGTTGATCAGCTACAACTTGGTAAGCTGTAAAGGCTACACTGTGGGCATGCCTGCTTACTGTATCACCAACACATGAGTTACCCTCAAACAGCATGTCAATGTTACATTCAGAGCAGAGCACTGTGCATTCCCAGGTGCTTATAGGTAGATCTAATTGAACCAGGCTCACTTCCTGGTTTTGAATCTCAGCTCTTTTATTCATTACTGTGGCAAATTAACTTAATTGGGATTCAATTTCCCTCATCTATAAAAATTAGTATAATAAGACTAACTATCTCACAGGATTGTTCTAAGGATTAAATGAAATAATAAAGTAACATCTCTGAGAAAGCAACATGTAAGCCCAATCCAACTGTCAAGTTTTAATATCAAGCCAGCTATCCTGGCTACAGGTGAGCTGATGAAACCAGATTGGTCCAATACAAAAGTAACAAAAGCAGGTGGTGGTAATGAGATTGATCAATTATATTATGTGCATACAAAAAGTTAACACAATGTATCCCACTATTATGTATAATTATAATGTATCAATAAATTCCTTGTAAAATAGGAGGGAAAACAATGACTTAGATGAAAATCTACCATCTTTTGCCATATATTGTTAATAAGTATAGGTAATTCTGGAACGTCATAGAGTAGGTCTGAAACCTCTGATAGATGCTCAAATGTCTGGAATATGTCTCCCAGATAGGGAAGAGACAGATGTAGGTGGTGAGAACATGATGTTAAGGGAATAGTTCTATAAAATAGACCCACTGTGCTGATCCCCACAAGCTTTCTTCTTTTAAAAAAGCTATTTAGCTGGAGCCCTGCCTTCTTAAGTCAACAGGATATGTTGTATTCCTCAGCATCGACCTGTTATCTGCAGGAGAAATGCAGGTCTGAAATGCCAAGAAAAAGAACACAAGTTACCCTGGTGGAGGGTGGGGTCAGGATTTTGTGACCCTTTCACAGACCAGCTTTCAGAACTCAAGGATGTAAGTATAATTCCCTCTAAACATAACATCTGTAAGAACAGGTTCCAATTAGAACTGATCAGCATAGGCCAAAGTGACCTAGAGTCTGACATCACTCTGTTGTCAATCAAAAGTCAAATGATAGACATGGGCAGGACTCTGAAAAGTTCCCTGGGACCCCCAATAAAATGGGAGGGCAGGAGGTGTGTGGCACCCTTCTCCTCTCTGAGAGGGCACTCTCTCCCTTAAAA
The DNA here is from genome assembly GCF_001458135.2 of Marmota marmota marmota. NCBI lineage: Eukaryota > Metazoa > Chordata > Mammalia > Rodentia > Sciuridae > Marmota > Marmota marmota. Next base: position 33,277,776 of record NW_025999949.1, on the reverse strand, counting down.
GTGTCCCCTTTGACATTTTCCTATCCCTCCAATAAACTCTGAGATATATATCTGAAATTTTTTTGGGCATGATTGCAAGAATTGGGGTGAGGGGAGGCTCTACCGCTGCTTCATCTTCATAGCTGGCCATGGCTTGGTATCATCCCCAGCTCTCTGTTCAGGGTTAAATCTGCTAATTTCCTTTTGATTTTGTATTCATTTAATTAGTTCAGGTCATTATTACCTTTTCCTGAGAAACCAAATGCTACACTTTTTCCCCAAACTGCAACCATTCCCCCAAACCTGTCACCCAAATACTTGAAGATCAGGTGAAGGGTGTACTGTCGGCCCCAGACTTTTCCATTATATTCATTAGAAATGCCCCATGAGAACATCCCCAATTCAGGTCATCATGCTGGCACCCGAGTTCTTTTCCTGAATACTCACCCACCTCCTGAAGGCAGCCACTCATGTGAGCATTGCAGAGATGGGGAAGCTGCAGCACCTCATAAGCTTCAGGTCAGAACTGGGGCCTATGTGGGGAGTCACTGCCAGTGATTTTACCATGGAGTTGCCACAGGCCCTTAATCATCTGAGGGTCCCTCCCAGCTGAAGGACCCAACCAAAGACCCTCCTCCCAGCTGCCAGCTGATCTGCTCATGCAGGGACAACTGCCCCTACATCCTGAGGCTCTACCATAGCATGAAAGCTCCCTACCCTACCATAAAAGGGCTCTCTGGGGTCCAGGTCGTGAAACTAGAGGTGCTGACATCTTCAAATCCTCAAGAGCTCTTCTCCGAGGAACAGTCAATATTGAATCTTCTATTAGAAGAGCACGCATGTATGTGCACGCGTACACACACACACACACACACACACACACAGGTCCCATGGGTGCTCCAGGCATGTCAGATTGAGGCCACAGCTCCACATGGCAGTGTCTCTTTGGCTGGGGCTCAGACTGCCTGCCCAGGACTGGCCATAAGTTTACTGAAGCATTCATAAGATAGGTGACCAAGTTGATTGTGCCCTTTGATTTTTTAACTCCACCTTTCGATGAGTTTTGGTGAATGCAACCTCTGCCACCTACACCACAATCACCTTTAGACAGTTCCTTCATGGAATCTTGACTTGATTATCCTCCCAGAAACACTGATTTTTTTTGTGTGTGTGTGGTTGTTGTTTGTTTGTTTCCATTCTCGTTTTAACTCTGGGCCATTTTTAAACCCAAGTTTCTAGACCATTTGTGATTGATTCGCCCCCCACCCCAAACCCATCCACCTACGTTCTTTTCCTTTCTTTGGTGCAAGCAGCTAACAGCCCTGCCTGGTTCTGGCCTGGGCTCTGCTGAGGGGTGCAGACCTGAAAGTCAGCGTCTAGCCTGTGCTGTCCATTGCAGACCCTGCTGTACTGGAAGCTGTGGTTACTGCAGGACCAAGGCAGTGACCCGCCCTATGATATTCTGTAACATCTATAGTTAGTGTGGGGAACTTTTGCAGCATAAAATATCAGCTTTGTCGATACCAAGCCTATCCAGGAGGAGAGGACTAGAGAGGTGTGATTCTTAGACCAGAAATCAGCAGTGGTGGCCCTGATCTATATGGGCCCTTGGTTGTGCTTCCAATTCTATCAGAGATTTGGGGCTTTTTGTTATCCTTACCTATTGTGTGGCTTATAGAGAGCAGGAAGCAGGCTGGGTGACACGTGAATAAAAGGCAGTACCTGGGAGCTGGGCTTCCCTTTGCAGTTAGAGGGTTATTCCCCAAGGATACAGAATGTGCAGAAAAGCACTTCCCCAATACAGCCAAAACAGCCCAGTGCTGAGTCAGGCCCAGTACAGAGGTTGTCACCCGTGGCTACACTTTTTATCCTTATAGTAGTATGTCATATTTTAGTCATTGTGTCATTTTAGGTTCGTGGGAAATCCATTCTCTTAGATGAATAGACTGTCCCCAGTCATGCTATAATCACCCTTGAGGGCCAGGCCCCAAATCAGGCAGTGCTGAACTCAAAGCATGGCTGCCTTCTTACACCCTCTGCCTCTAAGCCAAAGGGACGTGCTTAACAGATGTGCCTAACGGACGTGCTTGATGGACGTGGAAGTCAGCTCCATGATCCTTGCATGTGTGTGTCTCTTGCTTACTTCACTTATGTTTTTAAATGATCATTATATTCTTTCAGTTTCTTTTACCTATACCAAGAGAACCGAAGGAAGGAGATTCTTATGAACCAGAGCACTGAGTATATATCTATATATCTATCTATCTATATCTATATATATCTATATATATATATATATATCTATATATCTATATATATATCTATATATATATCTATATATATATCTATATATATATCTATATATA
>NW_025999949.1:33271943-33275174 GCF_001458135.2 Marmota marmota marmota | reverse complement strand
ATATATCTATATATCTATATATATATATATCTATATATCTATATATATATCTATATATATATCTATATATATATCTATATATATATCTATATATATATATATATATATATATATATATATATATATATATATTTTCTCTATCAAACAAAGAACACCAACAAAAAGCCCTGTGGCTCTATTTGGGTATGAGGCAAAGTCAGTGAAATGTTTTGGAAAACATGTAGGAAAATTGGTCCTCTGCTACAGAGGTTTAAAAGGCCTTTCATATCTCTGAGAGATTAAGTGTTCGATGCAAAATAAGCTAAGCAAAACTGGATGTCAAAGAGCTGATGATAAAAGGAATTATGTTTGTGAAGCCAGAGAACATGTAGGAAGATCAAGTAGCTCTAGTGCTGTGTCTTAAAGGCTGATAGAATGTTTAAGATAGCAGCCAGATGATCTCCCAGCAGGGAATACAGCAGTGTCAAGTGTGAGTGGAGGGAGTGCTGAGGAGCCCTTCGAGGATCCAGCTCAGTGGGACATGCGGGGTCCTCAATCAAGGTGCCTGTGCTGGCCATCTAAGTCACAGGAAGTGAGAAATAGTTTTGATATAAGAGTTTAGAGTTAATAATGATTTGTGTCTGGTGCTCATTCTGCACCAGACACTGTTCTAAGCAAATTAGATAAATTAACCCACTTAATCCTTACAACACTTAGATGGAATAGATGCTATGAGTCCCTCTATTTCTTTATAGTTAAAGAGATTGAGTAGTCTACCTTGGCCAAAGTTTTATAAAATTAGGTGGCAGCAGCAGGTGCTGGACTCTGAGATTCTGACCCCAGGTTCAGGAGCCCTTAATCCTTCAGCTTTTGTCCCCTCTGGCTCCTCTGATCATGGGAACAGGAGTGTGGGTGAGGAGGGGTCTATTTGGTGTGCTGTGACACATTCACCTCCCTCCAATTGCAGTGGCCAAGAACAGGATTTTTTTGAGTAGGAATCTCACAGCACATGCTTCAGGGAGCACAGGAGGAGTGCAATTTGCCAAAAGCTAATTTCTTCTGCATAGTGCATTTTTGCTCCTCTTCTTTCCTGTAAGTCTTCCTGGTGTTCTTTGGAAAATTATTCAAGCAAAAGTAAGCGAGATTTCATCTGTGAGGGTTTGGGCATTTCCTTACTGTCATCTCAGATCTCTTTCGTGTCTGGTGTAACCTTGATCCATTAAGACAGATCAGATTAGAAAATGTTAGCTCTAAGAAAATGATCATTTCCAACCTGCTGCTTTTGCCAATTTATGGAAAATAGCCAGACAAGGAAGGCAGGCTGACATCTGGCTCTGTGGTGTCTGTGGGGACTGATGTGAGGTTCTGCCCGGACAAATACACCCGGGTGCAGATGGGAGCGCTGATGTGTCTGAGGTGTCCGTGTGGAGGGCAGCAGTTTCTAGGCCACTACAGTTTATTATTTCCAGTGTCTCTGCAGTTAACCTAGGTTATCCAACTTGCAGAGAGATTTTAATACATAATCCCAAAATTATATTTGTATTTCCACTTCTGTTAAGGTTTGGATATATGGTGTCTCACCCCCAACCAAAATGCATTTGTGAAGCAATGCAAAAGGCAAAATGATCAGGTTATGAGAAGTGCGACACAGTCAATTGCTTAATCCACTGATATGGATTAACTGGGTGGTGGTAACTCTAGACAGATGGGGTGTGGCTGGAGGAAGTGGGTCACTGGGGTGTGCCCTTGCCTTTTGTCCTTGACAGGGAGCTCTCTCTGCCCCCTGCCTTTCATGTCCTGAGCTGCTTTCCTCCACCACACCCTTCTTCCTTGATGCTCTGCCTCACCTCAGGGCCAGTGCTATAGCATTGGCCAACTGTGAGCTGAACCTCTAAAACTAGGAGCCAAAATAAACCTTTCCTTCTCTTAAGATTTTATTGTTGGGTCTTTTGGTCACAGAAACATAAAGCTGACTAAAACAACCTCTAACTTGCATTTGTGCGCCTAGTTCTTATTACATGTGAGTTTTAATGTTACTTGAAGGAAGAGACTCAGTTTAACCCCAGGGACTGGAAACTATACCCCGTGGTTCAAATCCTACTGACCAACTGTTTTTGTTTTGTTGGACTGTGGATGAAGAATGCTTTTTAAAATTTCTTTTAATTTTAAATGGTTGAACTAAAACAAAAACCATCATAAAGTGGTTTCATGTGTCCCTCCTGACATGTGAAAATCATGTAAATTTCAATTTCAGTGTTGATGAAAGGACATTAGGACATTGCCATATTCTCTCACTTAATATTGACAAGTGGTTTTGTAGGGCTGGCATGGGGTCCAGTCTGTTGATTATGAAGGAGAACTTATAGTCCTAATACCTGTAGCATTTATTATCCAGTCCTCTACAGAAAAATAAAACATTGCCTTTCATGGTACCTGGTGCCATATGGTACAGAGAGATTTGGTGGTGAGTAAATTCTGTTGAACTTTTCTCTGTTTCTGTCAAGGATGGTCTTTCCCACTCTTAACTCCCACTAGGACTCTCTTGTGCCTATAAGGATGCTCTTGGCTCACTGTCTCAATCACAAGTTTTAGTGATTTTATATCCAAGTGTATGGTCTCTGATACCCTACTCTCAGTCACTTGTCTCTCATACATGACCTAGTACTTGACCTTTTCCCATTCCCAGGTCCCATGGTGCAACATAAGGGAGACTGCATGAGTAGAGAAGGGAAAAGAGACATTCCTAGCAATATAATCCTGGCAATGCTTATTCATCTAGGAAGTGGCAATGCTTTTTCACAGGAGCATCTGATTGAAAAATGTGGAAATGATAGAGCAGAGGGTGAAATGGTGGTTACAGAGCATGGAAGAGGGAGATGTTGGTGAGAAGAAGCAGAGGCTCAGTTAGACAGGTGTTAGGGTCTGTAAACAAGTCAGGATGGCGCCTGGCATTTTGCCAGGGGGAGTGGTTTGTGAAGTAACAGCAGGGAGCCATTAAGTGTGGAGATTCCTTATTGGTTGACTGCTGTATCTAGTTTATGTTAATTAAGATAAGCTGTGTGGAATGTATATATACCCCTCCTGTCCTACAATAAACGGCTCCCACTCCTGCTGTATCAATGTACACAAGTTGCTCGTCACACCCTCCCCCCCCCCCCGCCCTGCCCTGGTTATTTTGCTGCAGCCGGACTGCAGCAAATGGTGGCCCGTTACGGGGAGCCCCGGGACACTCGGGGGTAAGTGATGAAAAAA
>NW_025999949.1:33231368-33271933 GCF_001458135.2 Marmota marmota marmota | reverse complement strand
TTTTTTTTTTTTTATTTTTATTTATTTTTTTTTATTGTGGGTTGTTCAAAACATTACAAATTTCTTGACATATCATATTCCACACTTTGATTCAAGTGGGTTATGAACTCCCACCTTCACCCCATACACAGATTGCAGAATCACATCAGTTACACATCCATTGATTTACATATTGCCATAAAGGCAGCGGAGCAGAAGGTTGTTTTCTTAGTGCCTGCTGGAATACTACAGGATTTTCTTTAGCATCATTGCTGGAGTTCCTGCCTTCGTCCCAGTGCCGGTGAGGACGAGGGTGGAAGAATTTCTAGTGTTGCTGAGAACTGGAGGAGACTTCGGATCAAGCTAGCTGCCTGCAGAACTTACCTGGACTGTGATTTACCTGGACTGTGAGTTAATCTATTGAGACACTGCTTTACCTGGACTGAGACAACAAACTGTAATCTACAACAAATTGTAACTCAGTATCTTTGCTAACGGTGTCATAGCTGTTATAATTTTTCCAAGGGCTTCTTGCACGGAGCCATCAATTGGCTTGGTATTGTGACATTTTGCATCCTCCCCTTCTGCTTGTAGCAGATTATTTATGGTGTTTGTGTAAAAACCACTGTGGTCGTTATTTAAATTAAACAAAAGGGGGAAATGTTAGAGTCTGTAAACAAGTCAAGATGGCGCCTGGCATTTTGCCAGGGGGAGTGGTTTGTGAAGTAAAGCCAGCGAGCCATTAAGTGTGGAGATTCCTTATTGGTTGACTGCTGTATCTAGTTTATGTTAATTAAGATAAGCTGTGTGTAATGTATATATACCCCTCCGGTCCTACAATAAACGGCTCCCACTCCTGCTGTATCAATGTACACAAGTTGCTCGTCACCCGCCCGGTTATTTTGCTGCAGCCAGACTGTGGCAGACAGGAAGAATGATTCAGGAGGTAAATCATAGAACATGGTGAGTATAGTTAATAACAATGCATGTAGCCTTGAAATTAGTGAGGCAAGTAGATTTAAAATTTCTCATTGTAGAGCATGGTGTGTGTTGAGTGTGTGAAGTAATGTATATGTTAATATATGTTAATTAGTTTGACTCAACACTTCACAATGTTGAGTCAAACTAATACATAATTTTATACTCCATAGATACAATTTTATCTGTAAATTAACAAAATGGCAATTTTTCAAACACAGACATATCCAGCTGTCAGCTCTATCGAGTCTCGCCGAAGATGCCAATAGCAGCTGGCCACCATATTTTTTGTGTGTGTTGTTTTTTGGTTGATGAACGTTTATTTTATTTATTTATATGTGGTGCTGAGAATTGAACCCGGTGCATCACACATGTCAGGGGAGTGCTCTATTACTGAGTCACAGCCCCAGCCCCCATCATACTTTTTTGAAAGACTGAGACCCAGTGAAGGAGACCTTATAGTCCTCATACCTGAGCATTTATTATCCTTCTCTGAGCTTACAGATAAGGAAGCAACACCAAGAGTCCCTTCTCCAGGCTTCTAAAATTATCCTTTCTCGACCATCCAAGAGGGGACAGCAGCATCCTTTGTCCTCTGAGACACTTTAGTGTTCTCTTTTCTCCGTTTCAGTTGCTAAATAGCTAATCAATGATGTTCTTTATCAAATTTTCCCTGTTTACGTGTTTGGTGGGCTTATCTCCTGACTGGACATGAATGACAGCAGCACTTCAAAGATGATCATTCCCTCTACCTCTAAGGGCCAGCAAACTTGTTGTGCAGTCACCCTGGGTCGACTCTGCTATCCATTTCATCTTAGCCTTTCTCTTTTGGATTCTCCTTTCCCTCCCTACCACAAAGCCCACCAGGTCTCAGGACACACACCTCACTGTATTTCTCTCCTCTATCTACACCTGCTACCTTGATGCTTTCATATGATGTCATGACTTTAAATACTAAGTGCTGATAAACCTCACATTTCTATCTCCAGTAAGAACAATCCAGACTTGTAGATCCAGCTGCCATGTATGTGTCTAACTGAAATATCAGATGTCCCCAACCAATCTCTGGAGCTCCTCTTCACATCTATCCTTCCTGTGCCCACATGAACCTGTCTTAAATGGCTGCCACATTTTCCTTCTGATAACCTAGTGTGGCAAATCAGCTAGATGGAGCACATGTCCCTTTCAGGAAAGCCTCTTTTGGTGCATGTTATATGGGTTTTGTGTTATTCTTGGACAATATGATTTTTCCCTCTCCTTTCCTCTTCACTCTCATTCTATGCCTCATTTTTACAATTGGAGTTGTTTCATAATAGTGAAATTGGTGGGGCCTGAAGACAAGTTTACCTTATCTTAAGCCAGAGACCCAACGTGAGCATGCCTAGTGCTTAGTTCAAAAGGTTTACAGCAGTAAGCTGAGCAATTATCATTTTGTTTCCTCTTGGCAGGGCGACTGATATTTGTTGTCATTGCCACTATTTTACCTCATATTATCCTTTTTTATCTTTTAACACTTATTCATCAAATTTATTATATAAAATTATTTCCATAAGAATTGCTAATTCGATTTCTGTTAGTTGGCCTGACCCATAATTTATTTGGCCAGGGATAGGACCCAGGTTTCCTGAGCTCAGTGCTGTACTTTCTCTAATTGCTGGGAAGCATTTTCCATGTGCATAGTTTTCCTTCATCTGCTGCAATTTGATTCCCCATAAGGTCAACACAAATTTACATTTCTTTTATGCTTCACAGCATAGCTTAAATATTCTTTAATTGAATTGACAAAAAGTATCACTCTTCCAAAAAAAGTTGTTTAATTAACAGCTTTGACCCAATGCCAGGCTCTCCTGGTATGCAGGCATGTGGATTTTTGTCTCTGCATGTGTGCAGTGGTGTGTATGTAGGGTGTGTGTGTGTGTGTGTGTGGTGGAGTGTGTATTTGAGGTAGGAGAGCTTATAGCTGCATTGAGATGTGCAGCAAAGAGCGAAGGACAAAAGCCACTTGAATTCCGCGCTCCCAAATTCCGATTTTCATAATTCACTCTCGTATTTCAGGTTCACAGTAAAATATTAGTCAAAATGTGTAGTCGGGGTTGAGAACGCTATTTCTAAATATATAATTGAAGTGCAGCAGATTGCTTACTGAGACTAATGAGGAGCTGAGGGGACTGAGAGCAAGTCACAGTTGTGTTGTGTTCAGGGGAGGAGGAAACTTGCAAGCAGAAAATGAATGCGAGCAGTGGGTGGCAGGTGCAGCCAATGTGGGGTGAATAATGAAACAATAGACCATGTAATTGGATGATGCCCTCTCCTTGTTGGCTGGAGATTATTGCTGCAGGCCCCACAACGCACCCAGCCGAAGCAGCCCGCTGTGCAGGAAGAGGAGGCAGGTGCAATACGCCTCAGTTTAGGGGTACTGAAAGGACTTTCACTTCCCCCAAAATATCTCCGTCAGCAGCTTAGTTCTGTTGCTTGAAATACTTTCCTTATAATCTTTCTATTTTCAATCTAAGAAACAATTATGAATGGGAGAGGTACTCAGAATTTGAGGTAACTCTACAGGGTAAATGAGTATACTTGTTAGGATTTTTTTTTTTAAAGCATGAGATACAATACAACAAAAATGAACTTAAGACAAACTCAGAATCATTTAAAAGCAGTCAGGGTTTTCATGTGACCCAAAAATGGGAATGCAGATGAGTTTCGGGAACCAGGTAAATCAAGGACCCGGATCTGTCCAAACTCTCTCCTGAGCACATCTCATTTCCTAACTCTCTTTCCTCATCTCTTTTTGTCTCTTTGCATAATCTCTCCCATATGGTTTCTTCCAAGTTTCACATTAATTTTAGATATTTTTGCCCATAAACAGCAATTGAGCTATATGTGTTGCAGTTTCAGACACTCAATTCATGAATTCTACCCATTTTCAGTTGCAAAATTATTTATCCTGTGTATCAAGAGTGGCCCTGGAGATCACAGTGTGATACCTGCAAAGAAGGAGTGTGTGCAGTAACCATGGTGTGGTGTGGTGTGGGGTAATTCCAAGGAAACAGAAGTTCCTGAGAACTATGAGAACACCCATGTTTATTTTGCTGTGAGTGGCAAATTTGCACAATGTGTCATAGGGCTCTTGTGCCTGGGAATTTGTAGTTGACAGTGGATTCACCACTCGATGGTGCAGTGTGTTGGCCATGCTGAACCTTGTTGGCCAACGACAGTGTGAAGATCTCAGAGGTAGAAGCTCCACTCTCCTGAAGCTTGTAATTTGGGGTGAAAAGGGTTCTCAGCCTCATATTCCTAAGCAAAACTCACCTTGGAAAGTCTCAGTTTCCTTATTTGTCCCCCAAATGTGGTGCAAATATCCTCTGCTAGTCCCTCAACTTTCCTTCTCAACTCGTTAATCAACCTGACTTTCAGACATTCTTTACCTAATGAATAAGATGCCACTTCAGACTTCATATACTTGATTGATATTAATTTTCTATCTTTTCCCATAAAGCTGTGTTTTTAATTTATAAAATAAGTTACAAGTGTGGACATCACTTGTCTTTGTTCTGCTAATCTCTGCCTTTAGTTAAAATGTTTAGTTCATTATATTTAATATTATTGCTAATATGGCTAGACTTAAGTCTATTATTTTATTATTTATTTCACTTTGCTCTATTTTTTGCCTTCATGTTCTGAACTTATTTTTTTGAGTAATTTTACTATTCTTCATAATTTTAATTTAATTTAACTTATATTTGTAGCAATGACATTTTGCATTATTTTGAAGTGGGTGCTTTATAGATTATGGTATACTTGCTTAAAAATCTTCATTATCTACTTAATGTTAACATTTTACTGCTTCATATAAAATGTAGAAACCTTACAAGTAATATTTTTTTCTCCCTCTCCATTTATTATGGTTTAGATGTGAGGTGTCCCCCAAAACCTCATGTGTGAGCCACAGCAAAAAAGTTCAGAGGTGAAATGAGCTGATCATGAAAATGTCAACCTAATTAGTTCATTAGTCAGGAATTAATTCATCCCCTACCAGGGATGAATGCAGATAGGGTGGCTGGATGAGGTGGGTCACTGTGGGCTGCCTGTGATGTTCATATTTTGTCCTGGTTGAGCAGAGTGGTCTATTTTCTCTCTGCTCCCTGGTGTGATGTCCTGAGCCACTTTTCTCTACTGTGATGTTCTGCCTCACCCTGGCTGTCTATGGACCAAGACCTCTGAAACCATTAGCCCCCAATAAGGCAACATGAAGCTAAAGATGGTGCACCCTCTTCTTTGAAAATTCTTCTTCTCAGGTCTTTTGGTTACAGCAGTGAAAAAGCTGACTAAAACACCATTTCTTATTCTACAGACCTTAATTTTTAGAACAATTATAGATTGAGAGGGAAACTGAAAAGAAAGTATGGGATGTTTTTCCATATTCCTCAAGACATGCATAGCTACCCCCATTAGCAGCATCTCCAATGATGACCCTATATTTCTATGTCATGATCGTCCAAAGGTCCCATTGGGGGGCAGTTTGGCTGGTGTTCCTTCTATAAGTTTGGTCAAACGTCCACCAACAACAAACTTGAGGGGCTATTGAAAGTTCTGCTTTGGAAATTTCATGTCTGAGAATTTAACTAGCCACATCAGAGCACATCGGGTCATCATTAGAGAGTTCAGGGGAGCATTGAGATCTGGAGTTAAAACCATAAAGCTTTGTCACACAGTCACAAAGATGGAGTTAAAATTATGGGACTGGATGAACTCGACTATGAAAAATATTTAGTCTGAGGAGGGCTTAGACAGGATGTATGTCATTCTAACAACTAAAGCTCTAACAGGGCAAGAAGAGGAAATTCTGACACAGGAGTCCTGAGGGTGTAGTCAGAGAGTTGCAAAGAAACCAGGAGAGTGGTGTCACCCAAAGCAAGAGGACACCACCTGCACATTGGTTAAATGACAGTGGAAGAGTTTGTGAAGGAAAAAATGTGACCAGTATGAGAAAAGAGAAATGGCAGTCTATGGATAAAATGTTCTGGAGAAAAGCTGGGTTTAATGGGTGAAGAAAGGATCAGGAGGGAAATCAAGACTCATTTGAAGACAAATGAACCAGAATAGAATACAACTAAAGGAAGTCAAACACACACACACCCATACCCCCACCCCAACACACACACACACACACACACACGGGTTCAAGGAGAGAGCACCCTATGGCAAATCCAACAGAGGGGTCAAGTAGACCAGCAAAACAGACATTGGACATGACCACTGGGTCCTTGATAACTTGAGTGATGTCACTGTTAGAAAACCCTCGAGGTGTATGGGATTGGAGTGCCATGTCTCTGAGGAAGGAAGAGGAGGGGCAGGATGAGGAGATAGCTCCCCAAATAGAATACATCTTGTCTTTCTGTACTCCATGGTTGTAGAGGGTGCACCATCTTTAGCTTCATGTTGCCTCCTCAGTTGCTGCTCAGACAAACATTTTGATCTATGGACACAGGTTCATAACCTGTAAAGATTATTCTGGGGTAGATCTGCTAGTTGCTGCTACTTTGCTTTACATATAATAATGATTAACTATATAGAAGGAAATCTTCTTTGTACCTTTCTGTCCTTGTCTGGGTAATGGGCACCATACTGCCCAACTTGCAATTGTTATGCAGACTTACTGTTTTTAAGCATTTACAAATACATCATAAGCATTAGATGAGTGTTCATTAAACAAATTCTAAAGCTTACTGTTAACAGAGTTATTCTGTTAGATCAAGCATTACGGAGCAAATATGAACCCTAGAACAATACATATAAGAGGATATTAGGGTACAAGATTGCTCAGGGAAGCAGAAAAACATAATTAGATCATTATAAGTTCATTGCTAGCTCAGGGCAGGCCAGGAGACTTGTTAATGACCTCTCTGTTCCCCTGAATGTCCTTTGTATCTCTTTCACCAACACTGTGGTTACATCATTGCCTAGCACGACGAAAGCTTTCCTGGTTCCCCAAGGCCTGGATGTCAGGCAGCTCCCAGAGAGGGTGCCCAGGAGGTGCTGGGTCAGGGCTTGGGCTCTCCTGTCTTACAAAGGCACCATCTGAGCATGAGGGGGAAGGAAGGCACAGAGAGGATGCACTGAGCTCATGACTACCTCATCCCCTGTCCTCAAGGAGTGAAATGGCCCCAACCTAAGTGTGTGGAGTACTGAGAAGTGTAGCAGAAGCCACAGATATGTTGTGCGTATGAACTCTGTGTCCTACATTTCTACTCAGATTTTCTTCTGACCATCCATTACCATTTGTTCCCCGGACGACACAGGGAAGCAAACAAGGACTGAAGGGAGGAAGAAATGGTGCTCTGTACCCCTTTCCAAGACAAGGAGACTTTACTCATGGGTTGAAATCCCCATGAACAGGTGTAGGATGTCACAGCATCTCTTGTCCAGAAGAGCTTTGGATTGGAGGACATGGGCCAGAACAGAAAGCTGATGACAGAGTTCTCTCCTTGCTCTTTCAAGTTGTCTTCTCTTGGAAGCAGATGGAGTAGCATGTTGTAACAGGCCATCGCCAGAAGGACACACTGGAGTTGCACAGTGGTACCTGGAACACGTAACTGCTCACTTATGGGTGCATCTGGGAGGGAGAACGTAAAAGTTGACCAACAGTACAGAAGCAAGGTTTTAGGGATAAGCAATGGGAGGTGGGCAAAAGGCAGGAAGGAATCAATGGGTCTTAGGAAAATCCAAACCCATGTTCCAGGTAGGTGAAATAGAATCAGCTGGAAGGGTGTAGAGGGATGGGGAAGGGGTTGGGCAAGGGGAGGCGCAGGAGGAAACGGGGAGCTGCGAGCACTTCAGCAATCGCCTTCGTTTCTGCCTAGTTTATATCTCACATGACTCCAGGCTTCTGAACTAATGCAAAAAGTCAAACCAAACCAAAGCACAACAGAAAAACCCGGTTGTGCTACTTGTTCATGCTCCTTTAAAAAAATGTCTGAAGAAAGAAATAAAGTAGAGAGAGAGAGGGAGTGGGAGAGGCGAGAGAGACAGAGAGAGAGAGAGAAAGGGAGGGAGGAAGGAAGGAAGGAAGGAAGGAAGGAAGGAAGGAAGGAAGGAAGGAAGGAAGGAAGGAACGAACTGTGTCCTGAACCCACCCACAGAAACTCTGGGATAATATGCTGTTTTAGTCAGGTGGCAAGAGCTGGCACGGGGCTGATAACTTGTGCTTTGTTCTTTCTCAAACCAACACTTACAGAGCATGGAAGGAAACTGTTTTAGGAAGAAGGGCAGATTTCCCACTGGGCGACTTCTACCAAGGACCGAGCACACCCCAACACTCTCTCCACTAATGACTCATTTGTTCATTTACACATAATATTTGGAATCTTCCATATGTTAAGCCCTTGGTAAGCACTCTGGGTATATGGTTAAGCAGATACACATGACCTCTGCCCTCACAGGACCCAAGGATTAAGACAAATATTGAGTAAAAGATTTCTAATACCTAAAAAGTAAGTTATACAACAGCATTGGGTTTAACAATATCATGATTAGTAGTAAAAATGTTAAAACAAACCAATTTGTTTGGGTTTGAAACTTACTAAACCAACTGTGATGGAGAGCCTTGGGGGCTTCCATGATCCCATTTCATAGTATTCAGGCCTTTGTACAATTGCCTTCTGAGAAATAAGACTTAGGATTTGCTTCTAATCAATAGAATGGGCAAAGGTTTCTGGGAGAGGTACTTCTGTGATTCTCTTTTGTTATATAAAACTATCATTTTAGCAGATTCTCTCTGGAGTCTCCATCTTGTTATTTGAAGAAAGCTAACCTGAGTCTTCCAGCTACAAGATGAATTCTACCAACAACCTGAGGAAGGTTGAATGCAGATCCTTGCTCTGGTGAGTTTCTGAAGCAAACACAGCCTAGGGTGGTCCTTTGATCAGAACTAGTGGGAACCAGGGCAGAGGACTTGAGGAGCCCCGTGGTTCTGAATTCCCAAATCACAGAAACTTTGAGATAATATGTTGTTTCAGTCAGTTTTTGCATTTCAGTGACCAATATCCCTGACAAGAGCAATTTTGAGAAGGAAAAGTTCATTTTAGCTCATGGTTTTAGAGTTTCAGTGCATAGTCTGCCAACCCCATAGCTCCAGGCCCAAGATGATGCAGAACATCATGGAAGGGGGCGTGTGGTGGAGGAAAACAGCTCAGGACATGGCAACCAGGACATAGAGATAGAGCTTGTCCATCACCAGAGACAAAATAGAAACCCCAAAGGCACATCTCCAGTGTCCTACGTCCTCCAGCCACTGCCTGCCTGCCTACTGTTACCACCCATCATTGGATTAATCCACTGAGTAGGTCACATCTTTCATAATCAAATCATTTCACCTCTGATAATTCTTGCATTGTCTCACACATGAGCTTTTGGAGGACTCCTCACACCTACACCACATATGTTACTATTTTAAGCTATAAAATCTGTGGCACTCTGTTATGCAGCCACAGACAATTAATGCACAATATTTTAATTTATTTTTATTTTTTTACTTTGTTTTAATTAGTTACACATGACAGTACAATGATCTTGACATATCTTACATTTGAATCAGATGGGGTATAATATACAATACTTTAAATGTCTAAGTCCAGGCTTGGAACTGCAGGAGGTTCTAGGAGATAGCAATGGAACTCAGGGTTCTACACTCCCCCAAATTTCAGCCCCGTGTCTTGCGAGGGGCCCTGTGCCAAGACAGTGTAAGACGTGTGGTTGTGTTAGAGCAATCAGAGAGGGCAGCGGCCAGTGCTGCTCTGTGGGGCTCAGGCAGGATTGTGCTGCAGTAGATAGGAGTGAAACTCAGAGGGCCAGGACGCTGTGCTTACCAGAAACTGCAGGGCAGGGAGGGGTTACAGCAGATGGCATGGTATTTGCAAAGTCTCAGAGTGTCCAAGACTGTGAACACTGGTCTACCGTTTGAGAGCAGGAGGGGACCCTAGAGATCTCTGAGAATAAAGATGAAACCCATCGGCCTCTATGGGAGGAGGCTCTTTTGTATTAAAAACAGGTAAAACTACCTGATTATTCTCCATTCCAGTCTCGCTCCCCTCTCTGAGTTATATACCTTAGGCCAATTTATGACAGTGTCAACCGAGTTATTATCTAGCTAAAATTACCACCACCCACTATGGGGATCTCTGCTGTAGTAAAACAAAGCCGGTGCCAAGGTGGGGGAGAGCGTGGGGGAGAAGGCCTTGGGCATCTCTTTTCCTGGCAATGTTCTTTTTATGCTAATATCTCATAGTTTCCTACCTTAATGGCTCCATTAAATGCCATGAGAGTATTTGCAAGAGAAAAGTGTACCTGGAGATGAAGATGTAAAGTAACTAAGTGCATTTTGAGGAATAGAGAAGATTTCTCAGTAACTGAGTTAATGTTCCGAAGAAAGCTTTGTTTATCCGACAGACTTTATGGCTGTGCTGTTTTCTTCACTCAGCGCCTTAATTCTCAGCTACCATAAGGCTGTCCAGATGTTTAAAATAAAAAGCCCATTTGGGTATTATCGGAGATTACTGGGAAGAGATAGACAGACATGATGTTTAGCTATGCAACATAAATTCCCGGAGTATGTGCCATCCAGCACACTCAATATTCTCGGCCTGCTGAAAGACTGAGCTAATAAATCATAAAAACGAGACACAGAGCCCCAAACACAATTTACCTCTAGCCAGCTGCCATCACTGGGCGGAAGGAAAGGAGGTGAGGATGAAGAATGTAATTGTGTTTCCCTCCCAGAAGCCCCGTGGGCCGAATTTTCCATAAGCTACCTTGGAGAACCTCTGCTCTGTCCCTGACCTTCCCATTCAGGATCAACACCCACTTTTATGAGATGCATATTCTGTCCCCATCGTCTTGCCAATTTATCCATTCCTTGTCATTCCTTCTGTCATGACCTTCTGTCACTCCTATGCCTTAATGTATTCCATTCATTTTCCCCACTATTCCTGGCTTCCCTTCCTGTCAAATTCTACTTATCCTTCAAGGTCTTGCTGGGGACCTTATTCTTCTTGAAGCCCTCTTGATTCAGACCCTCTAAACACCTCTTTATGTCCCCATGGTATTCAGCTGAACTCTCAACAAACGTCTTTACTCCTCATCAACATTCTATTTCTTGAGAATAAAAACCATGTCTTTTATTTTTGCTGCTTGCAGAATGATACCAACCATCTTTCACTCATTTGCCTATCACAGGGACTGCCTGTGAGCCTGCATTCAAATATTCACCCTATTGGTGCTTTGATAGATCGTTTGGCATATTATAATCATCACTGTGAGTCTAAGAAGTAAATGCTGTTTTTGTTTTCCAGATAAGAAGGTTTAAATTGTATGTATTAAGTGTCTTACCCAGAGTCTCACAGCTAGTGAAAAGCAGGACAGGGGCTTTAGAGCACAATACTACTCCATGAACACTGTGTCATAAGATCTCCCAAACCTAACACTGCCTTGCACATGGCGGATGTTGGAACACTTCCATGAAATGATGGAGGGCATATGTAGGCACAAGTGAATGTACAACTTGAAAACTTCACTCACCTCTGGGGATACCCATTGTCCTGTCACTCAATGGTGTTGTCAGTGCCTGGACTACTTGCCCCTGTGGACAAGTGAGTTCTCCACATAACTGTACCCTGGGTTGGATTCTGGCTCTATTTCCTTGGGTGATCCATTCAACTGCTTTGGGTTTCCAGCTTTCTCATCTGCATAGGCATTGCTTGGCTGACAGTCAATGCACATGGATGTCAATAGCAATGTCATGGCCAGTGACATGAGAAGCGCTGGGAAAATGTCAAGGGAGGAAAATGAAAGCGGGAGATACACAGTTCCTGATGCTCACTGAAGAAAGGTTTCGTTTCTTCTAGGAGCAGAACAGAGGGATTTATTATCAATCATAATACTGCTCTCCAGAAAGCTTGGCAGTGAGTCTGGTCTCTTGATACTTGGTTGGCTTACTCTCAAAGTTGGCTTCATGATTAGCTGTCCATCATTTATGAATGACCCAATGGACATAGACCTGTGTGGGCATTTGGGAGGGAAGAATTGTAGAAAGGAAAATAAATTTCAAGTAAGGTGGCTGAAAAAATGGGCTCCTAGACCAGATCCATTATTAACCAGCTCTGTGACCTGTTAATCAGAGTCATCATTTCACCAAAGCTCTGCTTTCCGAACTAGTATTCTGTGTATGTGTGCATTTGCCACTGGATTCCTAGGAATTTTGCTATTGATACTTTACAAACAGATGGCCACTAATGAGAATGTTCCCGTCCCTTACCTGTAATTCCTAATTATACAGCATAAATACAAATTTAGCTTTAATTCAATTAAGTGGTAATGAGGTGAGGAAATAATACTTGAGCTTATTATGCAGTTCAGGTCAGTAAGCAATGGGCAATAATATTTGTGTTCCATTAGATTCTATGAGGCATTTTCAAAAATCTTCTAAAATGTCCTCGAAATACTCTTGCTCAAAGAGCCTGTTAAAAGCAGAGGCAAGGACTCGAGAAAAACAAATTAAGCATTTTAGAGAAATGTAAATTTAAGTCACTTTTTGAGCCCCAAGGCACCAAAAAATTTTATATGTATATAAAACTGTGGAGACTTTATCCTTACTTTTCTGAAACTCATTTGCATTACCTATAAAGTAAGTAATATACAATACAATTTTTAGAATATTTTTCCCCTTCATAGCATGAACATATAACCAACTCCAACTTTCTACAGTAGCCTGGAGGACCTGATTTAGTTTGAGTATGTGTCCCCTCTAAAATTCAAGTTCCTCAATGCAATTGCAATGGTTTTATGAGGTGTGGCTGAGAGAAGGCAATTGTCATGAGGTCTCCACTCTCCTAAATGGGATTAAACCTTGTGAATGGGACGTGGGGTACAGCTCAGTGGTAAAGTGCATACTTAGCATGGGCCAAGCCCTGGGTCAAATCCATAGCACCAATATGAAATAAAATACATTTAAAAGGGAGTGGAGGTTGAATGGAGCCTCTTTTGCCTTCTTGCTCTCGCTTTATATAAGGACACACCATTAGTCCCTCTGGAAGAAGCAGCAGCAAGGCGCCATCTTGAAAGCAGAAGGGAACCTTCTCCTGAAAACTGTTGGCAACTGGACTTGTCGCCCTCAGACACATGAGCACTGCATTTGTGTTGTCCAAAGATCACCCAGTCGGTGGTGTTCTGCTTTGGCCGCACAAGGGCACTAAGAAAGGTGCCAGTTAAACCCCAGAATAGAGTTCTGAGTGATCTTTTGCTTGTGTTCTCTCTGCCTTTAGTCTAGTGTCTGTGCTCACAGTAGATCCAAGGGGCATAGAAGGCTGCCCCTTTTAGGGTGTGTGTGTGTCTCTTATTGAGTTAAGGTGAACATGGCATCTGTCTGGAAAACCTAGCTGGCATAGCTATTACAACATCCATTGAAATTTATTCTTCATATGAATAGTGAGATCATATCTTACCTTTGAGTGAGGCCTAGCAAAACTGCATGCTAAGTGCCTTGCACAAATTAGGTGTTCAATTAACAATCCCCACCATTGGGTTGAATTAGTAAATAAGCAATGCAAAGAACCCCAGACAAGTGAAGCGCAGATGAATGGACTGAATTTAGTTTTCCCCAAATTCACAGGTTGAAGTCCTAAGTTCACATGAGACTGTATTTGGAGACTGAGCCTTTGAAAAGACAATTAAGATTTAATGAGGTCATAAGAGTACAGAATTAACCCAATAGGCCTAGAGTCTTTTGAAGAAGAGAAATGATACTCAGGAGAAAGGCAACAATGGAACAAGAGGAGGGCTGCTATCTGTGAGCCAATGGTAATGGCCAGAAGAGAAACCAAGTAAGCAGAGACCTTGACCTTGAACTTGGACTTCTATTTTCTAGAACTGAGAAAATAAATGCCTATTGTTAAATCCATAGCACCAAAATGAAAGAGTCAATCTGTGGTGTTCTGTAGCCACAGACTTAGAATCTACCACATGAGATAATGGACTGGGATGAGTATGGTTTGTTAATAGAATCTGCCAAGTTAAAAGAGGGGAGAAGAAAGGAACATGTCAGTGCTACTTCTAAAAGCCTGCTTAGTGACTCAGTTTAAATCCAGATGCAATTCATGCATTAATTTATTCAAGAAAGAGTTACTGTGCATAAGTGGTAGGGGAACTCCCGAACGGAGTTCTTGAGGTAAGCACCTGCCAGACCTTGTGATGCTGTCCTCCTGCTGGCCCTCTGCAGACCTGCCGTCTGAGTGCAGATGTTCCTCATGTCCTCCTCCCAAAGGACATTAGTGCCCACATCCCACCTTCACATTCCTGGGCTTCCTCAGCGCCTGTGGTCTGTGTTTCCATTTGTTTTTAGTTACACTGTCCCCTCTGCATGTTAAAATCTGTTATCTAGAGCTACGGATTACTAAAGCATTAAACACATCTCCCACCAGAGAAGTGAGCTCCTTTTCAGCCCAGCCCCTCTCTTACTAGAAGAACAATGAGGCACTCAATTTTATCATTTCTCCTGGATTTCCTCCTATGATGCCCTCTCTTACACTCTTTCCCTCCTTCCTGACTCGAAGGTCAGTAACAAAACAACTTTGGGGTTAATACCTCAGTGGCTGCTGGAGAAGATAATGAAATTCTAGACAGAGATGCCAAACAAAGTCACAGCACCGATACCTTGTAATATTTTCATAAGTACATTATATTGGTACATAGTAACAGGGTTCATTTTGACAGATTCAGGTGTGTATGCAATAAAATTTGCTCCATTTCAATTCCCAGAATTTCCACTTTCCCTCCCTTCCTTCTGCCCCGGCTCTCCTTCTTCTAATCTAATGATCTTCCTTCTATTGACTTAGTTTTTTTTAAATTGATACTTTATAAACATAAAAGTGAAATTCATCGTGATATACTCATGCATGTAGATACCATCTTATTATGTCTTCAAAGTTACATGTTGGAGGCAGCTGCTGTTTTCTCTAAGGATTCTTAACAATGCTTTGGAAATTTCTTCAAGTGAGAAGAGCCACAGTGAATAAGATGAGTCACTTTTTCTCTTGCTCCCTCATCCAGTCCACAGAAAGTTCTAGAAATCTCCCTTTCATCTTTCCTTATTAATATCAGCTTTTCTACACCACGGGTCATCTTCTGCTGGAATACTGTAGCATTTTCCCAACTCATCTTCCTGTTTCCACCCTTGTCTCCAGGTATGTACTGTACCAAGCAGCAGTAGGAGAGACACCACTGAGCAAGATGGCGGCCACTTCTCTGCTGCCTCCTTCTCATTCCAGTGCCTTCCTGTTATACCACCCATGAGGTGTTTTCCTCTGGTCTAAGAACCCTAAATTTCTTCATGATTGGCTCCCAGTCTATTCTTTAATGAACATATTCTTCATTATTACCTCCATGGCTTATTTTTTTTGTCTGAATTTTTCAATTTACTCAATGTTTTTATCTTTCTTGTTTAAGGGAAATTATTGCCACCTCTCTGCCTACAAATGCCATTTCCTTCATCTTTCCCTGGCCTGTTCTTTCCCCTTTGAATCTCTGCTCACATGCTACTTCTAGAGAGAATTCCTCCCCGACCACCCTATTTCAGTTGCCTTTTACCCTGATATTCCTGACCTCAATCTACCTTTGTTCTCATATACTGTGCTATTGATTCAGTTTCCTGTTTTAAGTTTTTATCAGTAAATATAAAATTCCAAAACACGGGGAAATTTTTTTCTTACTCATTTTTACATTCCCTGTGTGCAATATCACAACTAGGCCACTTACTGAATGAGTAAGGGAGGGGAAGGAGAAGAGAGGGGAGGAAAGGAGGGCGTGTCAGTGAACCAAAGGAGAGGAGGAAAAGATGGAGAAGGCAGAAAAGGAAAAGAGGAACAGGAAAAGGAGGGGGAGAAAGAGTAAAGGAGGAGAGAGTGGGGAGGAGGAGGAAGAGGTGGAGGATGAAGGTGAGAGGCAGGGTGGAAAGAGGGAAGAAAACCTTCATCTTGTGGATAAAGATGAGGACACTTGATAGAAGAGAAATGGAATAATTTATTTCCCAGCAAGATAACAATAACAAAAAAAAAAAAATTAATGGATTTTGCTCCATTGGTATTTCAAAAAGAATGACTTGGATATTTGCGACAGGAGGCCTTCAGATAACCTTTATTAGCTCACACAGCAGGAAGATACCTCTGCTCAAAGCTGGGTTATTCTTGAGTGATGCCCTTGGTCAGGATCACCCCAGGCCAGAACACACAGCAAAGTGACAGAAGTCAAGCTGGGCTGCACCACTGGGGAATGAGGTCAATGCCCACATCTGGCTGTACATCTTTGTCTCAGTACACCTGCTCTCTCCTCTCACTGCCGTCCAGATGGGCTCACATGAATTAATGAATTATCTCAGTGCTAACTTTTTTCTTTTTCTGTTTTTTTTTTTTACCAACTGATGCAAAGCCATGATTGAAGCCTGGGATAAATGACACCATCCCAGTCCTCTTCAGAAGGACTGGACAACTGGCAAACAGATGTTCCAGATCAAACAGTGAGAGCAAATGGACCCTCCTCAACCCTTATTGTTTCATCTGGTCCTCAGTGGATTGGATGATGCTCACCTCCATTGGTGAGAGTTGATTCAATTTACTGATTGAGATGTGACCTTCTTCCTGAAACTCTCTCACGTACTCAGGAGGGACTTTCTTTAGGCCAGTTGACATATAAAATCTGCCATCCAAACCAAACCATAAGCTCTTGCCTCAATCTCTCTTTCTGTCCCCCTTACCCAGATGGAGGGCCTTAGAAACATCTTATTTCACTTAATATCAGGCTTCCTCTTACAAGGAGATGCAGGTAGACACTCACTGCCTTGTGAAATTAGCTTCATTAACTTTCAGTCTCGCCATATGCCAAGACAGAAGGTTTGCTTATAAGAGATTGCTACTGTGTTTGCTGTCAGTGGAATAAATCACTGTTGGCCTTTAGACTTTAAAGAATTTAATGAACTTAGGCGTGGAAGTAACCCACAGTAGTCACAACTGTAACCTTGCCTTCTGTAGGTAAAGCCCATGGTCATTCATGTTCCTTCTTTGACTTGATGGAATCACTGTTAACAGCTCAGACCAAGGTAGAAAACCTGTTGGCATAAAATCTAACTGACCCCAGTTTCATGTCAAACAGAAATTATAAATGAAAATTCCATGCAGATAGGAAGATGCAGAGTGATCAAATGATACAGATTCTTCTATGTATAAACGTGGCTGTATGACCAAGGTGATCCTGCAATATGTACACGTGGAAAAAAAAGATTACGTACCCCATTTGAATCAAATGTATGATATGTCAAGATCTTTGTAATGTTTTGAGAAACTAATAAAAAAATTTTTAAAAAAATGATACAGATTCTTGGTGGACTGGTGTGAAATAACATTTATTATAGGATCACTGTTCTTTAGTCAGTATACATTAGGAATGTGATCTATTTAATCAATATTGTATATCTGTAGGTTAAAGTCACTATCCTTATATTAGAGATAAGGAGACTAACATTCAAAATATTTAGAAGAAAAAACCCAATATTTCTATAACAAATAACTTACCTAACAGTCCTTTTTCACTTACCAAAGGCCTGTGGTAGCCTAGGAGCCGCAGATTTAGTAAAACATGATGGATGTCCTACTTTCTAGATGCTGGAGAAAGCCCCATAGCTGGTCAGTGGTCACAGGTGGACTTTGTCCCCTTTGTATTCAGCCAACTGAGTCCTAATCTGAGACGTCCAGAAACTGAATTGTCTAGAGTCTGTCACTTTGTTGCTGTGAACTTGAAAGGACTTCATAGTTCTTCTTAACTGCAAGTCCCTTAAATTATATGAGAAAGCTTGATTTGTGCAATTTTTGTGGGGTTCTTCCAGTGAATCAGAGACACACAATCAGGTGGACAGGATCTCCTTGGTCAAGTATTCATGCACAGTGTAGTGGGCTCTTCTGTTTTTCAGGGATCCCTGCTGACTAGAGTTAGGCCAGAGAATCATGAGTTTAAGCAGTTATAACACATGGACCATATTTTACTCCTTCTTCAAAAAGGCTGAGGAAGCTTATATCTCTGGGCATTATCATCCCAGACCTGGCTTCCTGCATGGGAGTAGATGGCTGTAGAATCCCAAGACGAGCTCTTACGGGGTCAGTTTGCTCACCCTGATCCATCAGTGTGTTCCAGGTGAACAGATGCATGGTAGAAATCCAAGCCTTTTTCTTTCTTTCTTTCTTTCTTTCTTTCTTTCTTTCTTTCTTTCTTTCTTTCTTTCTTTCTTTCTTTCATCCCAAACGAAAGCTTATGCAGAGGCTGCTGATCTGTGTTTTGAATAGAAGTTTTGAGTGAAAAAACAGAAAGCATATTATCTTCTTCAAATGTCTTTTACAAAAATAGAGCATCCTCTTCCTGGGGAAAGGTGTTTTGGAAGCTTGCCCTGACTCCATCACTGCTGCAGCTTATGAGGGCATGGACTCCAAGTGTGTCTGACAATGAAGCAATTCTAGTTCCCCTCACACTATTTCCTTTTCACAGATATTTGAAATCTAACATGTGTTTAGAGGACAAGCCTGGGTGGCCAGTGACTAGGTTTCAGGGTCATGAGTAGGTTACTCATTTTCTACAAATCTTCATGTTTTTTTTATTTAAAATGGGGATGATATACTTACCTTTAAAAGTTGAAGGAAAGATTGAAAGTAATTCATTAAACATCTTTGGTTTCATGACTGTATAAGTTAAATAAATTTTTTTAAAAAATAAAAACAGCAGCTGTTTTATTCTTATTTTATTTTATTACTTATTGTGGGGTTTATTACATTCACTTTTATTTTACTTGATACTTTTATTTTGGTAAAAATCTTCCCAGTTCACTGATGGGGGCTCATGTGCTCACTCTTAGGAGGAGGGTGCACTCAACACACTTCTGTGTAAGTAAAAGGCCAGGTGTGGAGGAGTCTCTGTTCCACTCTCCATCTTACCCTCTCCTGACCTGTGCTCTCCCCTCAGAAGGAGACCCCAGCTTCATCGGAACTCTTTGCACCAAGTGTTGTTCATGGTTAGTCAGACAAGGGTGCCTGTGTAGGTTCTGGCCTGTGCACTGGGCACAGAGCCCTGCAGGTGTTCTGCAGTCTACCTGAAAGGACTGGAGCATCGACCTGCTCCTCTCCTTTCTCCTGATGCATATGCAGAACTTGGATAAGATAGCTTGGCCTGCACCTGCCCTCTCAGATGGCAGGACTTGGGGGAGCCTGGGTCCCTCATGTTCACTGCCTATGCCTGGGCCTGTTGTACATGAGAAGGAAACCAGTGCCCATCTTGTTTGCTGTTTTTCCCAGATGTGACATAGTGACATAATCCATTTCTGTGTGGTGCCCCTCCCAGCAAGTGGATGGCCCCTGCTCCACCCTCTTAAGGCAGGACCAGCTCACTCAGCTATTGCCCATCAGGGGCAGTGGAGAGCTGAACCATCTGCACTACTCACAGCTGATGCAGTTACTTAGTAACTAGCTATTTCCTTGAATTTCTTTTGTTCTACACAAAATACTGCCAACAACAACAAAACAATACTGCCAACATTTTGTTCATACACAACCTTTCACCATGTGAAAACAGGCATGGCAACAATACACAAGCAATGTGCTCACAACGACCCACTAATCTTCCCATAATTGTGATCTTAAATCTAATAAGTATAAAAACAAATTACTAGTGTAAAAATTAGATTTCTAGAAATTTTGGTATGCAGGTACATATCACTTTTACAATATGTTCACATGTGGAATAAATTAGAAAAATCTAGGGAATTGATATTAACCTTTTCCAATATAAGAGGTCTACATGGAATATCTTTAAAGTCCTGCAAACAACAAACTCCCTTAGTGTTTTTTCCTAATTATTCACCTTCCTTGGATTTTAAAAAAATGTATCTTAGTGTCTACCCCAAAATTTATTATCTCAGAATAATAGACATTTAATTTGCTGAAAATCATTCTAGAAATTTGGGCTGGATGCAGCTTCTTGCAGATTGCTTCCTGGTCTAGCTTGTGATCACTTATTTTTCTGTAGCTTTCTGGGGACTAAACTGAGGTAGTATTGTCCCTGATGGTCTTGCCTATGTCTGATGGTGGATGCAGACTCTGGGGTGGGACATCTGTGTTCTCCTCCATGTGTCTCCTCTAGAAAGTTGGCTCAGACTTGTTCACGTTCACTGGGCAGCAAAGGAGCTAGCCCAGAGGCAGCCATGGCCCTGAGGCCCAGATTCAGAACACCAACCATGACACTCCTGCCATGATTCTATTAGAGCAAATCCAAAGGTCAGGCCAGGTCCAAGGGAAGGAAGACAGAGATTCTGCCTTTCCACTGGAGGAGCCACATGTCACCTTGCAGGTGACAATTCACAAGAAATGTGATCACAGGGTACGTAGAGGAAATGTAATTTTTATAGTCCTTCTATCTTATGATTCCATCGTATTCATTTCCTGATATGAAACTTAAGCTTCTCTAAGGGTCAGGTGGCTAGAATTCAGGGTCTTACGGTCCGCATGGTTGACTGGGATGAGGCGTCTGTGTTGATCCTTTTTGTGATCCAGACACCTGCTAAATAAAGCACAAGTTATGTGCCCACTCTCAAAATAGAATGGGAGAAGGGATAAAATACAGACGCTCCTATTACAACAGTGGGAGCAGGAAGCACCTGGCAATCACGGGTCCATCTCTGTTCTCAAATCCCGATGGGCCCATGCTGTCACTCTCCCTTCTCTGAGGGCATGGACAGGTCTCCTGCTCCATGTTATCATTGGCTCTCAGCCCCTCTATTTGGGCTCTGAGTTCTACCTTCTGGACAATTGGCTCTTCCCTTTGCCCCCCGCTTTTCCAAAACATCCCATTTCCTTCCTAAGAAGAGTTGGCAGCAGGGGGTCTTTTTTTAAATTTTGAAATATATCAGTCCCATTCGTCCAAGCCACTGGTGCTTTCCTTGATTAAACACTCTTTAAAAAGATGTGAGTTTCCTAAGAATTATATCACATGGTTGTTGCCCTGCTGGACTTGGAGTTTGTTTTGAATGAGTGACTCCTTTTTTACTTTCATTTTATCTTTTTTTTGGAAACAGAATTCTGTCCTGTGGTGACCTATCCTTGTGTTTTGGAAGCATACAACCTGTCTTTTAATTTGATGATCCACACAAAGAAAGGAATTTTCCCATTGTACCTGGCATCTCACTCACTAGAACGATTTTGGTGACATTTGATACCTAGGAGTTGATGAAATTTAAATGAGATTTTGAATTTACAGTTAATGCTGCTGTAAGTTTTTGGTGACATTGGGAGGAGGTGAATGTATTTTTCACATGGGATGGATATAAATTTTGGGGAGACCAGATTGTAGGTTAATTAGTGTCCTTAAAAATTAATGTTCTCTTAGAGTCTCAGAATGTGACTCTAGAAACTGAATCTTTGCCTTTGCAATTGTTTAAGTTAAGGTTATACTGAATTACACTACACCTTAAACCCAATGACTGTTCTTTTAGAAGAGGAATGACACACAGAGATGTCTAGACAGAGAAGGGGCACATTTGAACACAAAGGCAGAGACTGGAGTGCTACGTCTACAAAGACAAGCAGAACAAAGCATTGATGGGAGCCCCTAGAAGCTGGGAGGAGGCATGGAAGACTCTCCTCTATAGACTCGGGAGGGAGCAAGGCCGGGCTAAAACATTAATGTGGGACTTGACGCTTCTAGATTCATAGAAGAATGGATTCCTTTTGTTTAAAACTGTAAAGTTTTGCTTATTTTCTATGTCAGGCCCAAGAACCCAACGTGTATGTTAACTGCTGGTCTCATGCTAATGTTCAGTCAAGGCCTCTGGTCATGATGGCAGGGCCTTTCCCTTAGACACTGGCCAACCCTAAACTGGGAATCACGCTCATAGGCGGCTTCTATCCTTGCTGTTACTCTGCTCCTACCATTCATCTCAGGTTGAAATTGATACCTCTTTAAGGTTCATAATACTGTGTGAACCTACCTCTGGTTTGCCACATTATGGAGTCCCCGTCAATGCCTCCCTGCCCAGGTCTGAGCTGGCTGGTGAAGTAATACCCTGCAGAGTGATTGTGAATAAGATCTCTGTAGCCACAATGCTCAGGAGGGCATTACTTATTTCAAAATGACTTGGACAAATACTCATCCTTTCAAGGTATCACCCTTCCCATTCCTTTTCCTTTCTTGTTCTTCTTTTTTAAAATGGACTTCGCTTGTTCTAGTAGCTGTAGGTTCATAGCAACATTGAGTGCATGGTATGGAAATTTTCACTGCTCCCAAATGCACATAACCTCACTTACCATTAAAACCCCACACCAGACTGGAACTTCTGTTGTGATTGATGAACATAAGTTTGTGCATTGCTGTAACCAATGTCTGTAGCGTGTCTGAGGGTCACTCTTGGAGCTGGACATTCTATGAGCTGAAAAAAGTCCATGATGCACCCCCATGACAGTGCCCACACATGCTTCCCCTGCCCTGCAAGTCTGTGCTATGCCTACTTGCACTTCCTTCCCACTGACTCCTGACAACCGCTCATCATTTTACTGTCTCCAGAATTTTCTGCTTTTCCAAGAATGTCCTCTGGTTGGCCTCTTACAATGTGCAGCCCTTTCAGGTGGCCTGCTCTCACTTAGCAAAACACTTGCATTTCCTCCAGATGGTTTCATAGCTCGAGAGCTCACTTCTTTTTAGTACCAAATAACATCTCATTGTCTGGATGTACCTCAGTTTATCCTCTCACCTGCTGAAGGGCTGCTTGGTGGATTTCAAGTTTGGGGAATTACAAATCAAGTGGCCCGACATCTCTGTTTGGAGGTTTTGTGTGAATATACATTTCCAACTCCTTTGGGTAAACACCAAGGAACATGATTCAGAATCACCTGGTAAGAGTCTGTTTAGTTTTGTAAAAAAGAAAGAAAAAAATCCTGCCAACATGTCTTCCAAAGTGTCCACGCCATTTTAAACCCCCACAAACAACAGGTAAGAGCTTGACTGCCCCACACCCCTGCTTGGGTTGGTGGTGCTGGTGCTTTGGATTTGGGATGTTCTAGTAGAAGGGTAGGTAGTGGTATCTTGCTGTTGTCTTTATAGCCCCTTCCTTTTTTTTTTTTTTTTTAAACTGGAGTTAAGGTTCATATCTGAAAATGTTGACAGGAGAATTAAAGATCATTCACAAGTCATTTAGAAGTACATCTGATACTTAGTAACTGCTCCATGAATGGTACCAGCCATGACTGTTTATTACCTGGAAACATTGTAGCTGTGTCCAAGTCCTCCAGATGCTGCCCCTTTCCTTTCCGACTTCTTCCCTTGGCATCTGTGCAGGTAACGTTGCTGTTACTCTCTGCCCGGCTCCTGCCCTGTCCTGGGCCTGGCATGCCACTTCTTCCATTTGTGTTGCTAACAGCGAGCCTTGGTTTATGACAGGAAAGTGCACCCTCCTGGAGCAAGCCTTCAGGGAGCCTGCTGTCTGCACTGTGTTACCAGCCCTCTGCACTCCACGGTCACCCTATTACTGCCATTTTCACCAGGAAAATGCATGGCCGATGCCTGCCCCTTGGGGTTTCCCTGGACAGCTTGAGGATGGGGAGGAAATCTCTCCTTGGGCACTTTCCTGTCTCCAGCTTTGGGGAAGACCTAGTACCTTTCAGGTACTAAATGACATTTGTGATTTCTCAAGCGTGTGGGGGGGGGGATGAGAAAAAGGGGAGTGCGGAGAAATAACAGTAAAAATGATGGAAATGTAAGATAGAAAAGAGGATGAACAAAGGAACACTGGAAAAGTTTAAAATAGAGAAATGAGACAGATCTGAGAAGGAGTGCTCTCCAGGAGCCATGTGGAAATGGATGGGGAGAAAACTCACGGTGGTAATGCACAACTGTCACAGGACATAAAATGAGGAAGGTACATGGTGGCACTGTCTGTCAATTGCCTATAGAATCTGAGGTCCTACTGTACAACTGTAGATGTGGGTACAGGGACAAGAAATTTCTTCCCATTTCTCAAGAGATCACGGATTCTTCGAGAGACAAATAAGAAAAGTGACAGCCTTGGCAGTGTCACGTGTGCCATGATAACATTGGCACTGGGAATCCCAGCAGTCCAGAGGTATTGAAGAGGAGGGAGGAAGAGCAAGGTCTTACTCAACCCAGCAATGTAGGGGTTTGCCTTCAGGTTTAGGTAGACCATTCGCTGAGCCTTAAAATAAGGGCAGGAGTTAATTAAGTTCAAAACAGGAAATAGTGTCATACAGGAGCAGGGGACAAGTACAGAGTCCATGAAATGACAGGATTTTTAATGGAAAAATAAGTTTGTATGACTAAAGAGGATGTTGGCCAGACCCCAAATACATCTTCCTAAGGAGACTAATCCTGCAGGAAAGAGAAACCACCGGTGGATTTTGAAGCCACAGAAACATTTTAGGAAGGAAGAAAATAGTGTTGAGATTATATTTTTAAAAAGTCACTTAGACAGCAGTGTGAGGAATAGAATTGAGAGGATAAAAACTGGAGACCATTAAGAACCATCAAATAATCTAAAAAGACCAGTGACGGCCTATGAGAGTGAGTTGTGATGTGAGACCAATGTCTGGTACACAGATAATTTTAAAACATTTTGAAAGTTTTTTTCACATAATATGCAAAAGACATTTCGAAATAAATTTCACCCAAATATTGCAACTGTGATCAGAAAAGAAGACCTTGTATGAGGATGTTTAAGGTCACTAAACTGTGATATCTCGTGTAAGACAGTTCTAGTCGGGAAGACTACCTTCCTACAACATAGGTGTCATCTGGCTCAGAGGGTTGCACATTGTAGATTTCAGAAAATATCTTTTGGCTAGTACCATGTTTAAAAATATAGGCTGTGAGAACGTATTGGTGGTGCATGCCTATAATCCCAGTGACTTGGGAGGCTGAGGCAGGAGGGTTGCAAATTCAAGGCCAGCCTGGGGAACTCAGTGAGACACTAAGCAAGGCTCTGTCTCAAGATAAAATTTAATAAACAAATAAAAAGGAATAAGAATTGTGGCTCAATGGTAGAGCACCCCTGTTTAATCCCTAGTACCCCCTACCCCCAACCAAATAAATCAAAAATAAAGCATGGGTTCTGGAGTCTATTCTTCCTCCTTCTAGCCCTGGTTCTTGTGCCTCCCCACACTGTACCCTCAAGAAGGATCCTTAGCTTCTTTGTGACAGTTTCTTCAGCATACAGTGGAGATAATAATAGCATCTACCTGATAGCACTCTTGTGAGGGTTAAATAATGTGCCATATGTCAGGCAGTTAGTATAATGCATGGCAGATGGTAAATATTCCATAAATGTTAGCTATTTTTATAATAAATGGGTGCATTGATGAATTAATTATCCTGGCAGGGGCTAGGAACGTGGAGCGCAGTTGCCAGGTTGTAGAGTCACATTTGAAGAGTTGAGGTGAGTGAAATGAAGTACATCAATATGCCCTTGGGGCAAAGCGCCCAGGAGGAAGGCACAGTATCTAAGCCATGATTGCTGAAGGGATCGCAGCGACAGGGGAAATGTGTGTCAACACACACCTGCACACGGAGATGGCCTGACTCCAAGGAGGTATAAATCCCCAGTTTTTGAAGCTGAAACACTGTGCATCATGTGTCTCTACATTCTGTCAATTTCTAGGTTCTTCTCTCAGAAAAAGGAGATTTGTGCACATGATATGAAGAGGAGGCTGGAGTTGTTCCACGGGCTGACATAAGGTGACAGTTCAGTTAGAACACCACTCCCCAGCAAGTGTTTGGCTCAAAATGTGGGACTTGGAGCAGTGGGAGGTCAACCCAAGCATCACATCTTTGCAAACACATCTATCCCACCTTGGTAAAAGGGCTGAATTCTCCAGAACTCACTCGCTGCGTATTCCTTTGCAAACCTTCCTGGGCATCTGTATGAAGCAGGTATTCTGCAAGGTGCTGGATTACCAAAGGAGTCAGTCTTGTGATTTCTGCCCCTAAGGAACTCATAAGCTAGACTCGGAGCCAAATTAATTTAATTAACATCAATGCATTGAAAGTAAGTAAGTATGTACCAGGGAAGAAGAAACCAAAAAATTATCCATTTATTTGACAATAAAATATTGCAAGTTCTAAAGCTCAGTTGCTAAGAATCTGGGCTATGGCCAGAAATGGGCAGAATTCAGAGGACAATTCAAATAGATCTTAATTTTTTCCTAATGATTTCTATTCCAAAAATCTATACTAAATGCACACACATATGCACACACACACGCACATAAACATAGATGTACACAGCTATTTGTCTAGAAAGAACTTTAGTCTAGAGTTTTTCATTTATAAAACTGAAAAATGTATGCCCAACAATATTGCTGAATTATTGTATACATTAAGGAGACAGATTAAATAACTAATAAAAATTATGTGATAGAATAAATGATGGTATCAGAAAAAAAATTAATCATATGCTTTTAAGTAAGAAAAGGAAGATTATGAAGCAATCAGTAAAATTTTATCCCAACTGATATAGACAAAATATTTTTCTCTCCCAAATTTTATACATTATATCCCATCCTCCAATGTGATAGTACCAGGGCTTTTCCTGGGTGGGTAAGCATGAGGTCAATCCTTCATTAATGGGATTAGTGCCCTTATGAGAGACTCTGAAGAGTTCTCTTGCCCCTTCCACAAAGTGAGGTTGTCGGGAGAAGACAGAGATGCATGAACACAGAGTAGGCCCTCGCCAGACACTGAACCTGCCAGTGTCTTGGCTTTGAACTTTCTAGCTCCTGAACTGTGAGCAATGTTTCTGGTGATTATAAGGTCTTAATTCTAAGGCAATTTGTTATAGCAGCTCAGATGGAGTAAGACATCAATATTATGGAAAAGTATACACACATCATCTAGAGACAAATAACAAAATGTGAGCTGATCATTTTGGGTACTATGTTTATTGCCACAGCACAGTAAATGTGTTCTTTGGAGCAGAAGGAAAGAATTTGGGGAAGTGATTTTTAACTGGGGCTTGTAGGGTAAACAGACCAAAGAAGTTGAAGAACTGATCAAATGCAGAGTGGAAAATCTGTTCCCAGTATTCAATACCACATTCCAAAACATTCTATTTCACTAGGGTCAGGGCTTGAGATTCAGGCAGAAGCACATTTGAGTCCTGGCTGCGTCCTTTAGTTGTGTGACACGGGGAGATTACTTAAACCCTAGCCTTTAAAGCTGGAAGTGGAGGGTTATCTCATTTACTTGCTGTGGTGATTAAATGATGGATTATTTGAAGTTGCCCGAATACTTCCTGCACAGAGCACCTGGTCAATGAATCTTCATAGTTACCTCTAGAGCACCCTGGATAGTAATATAGACCCTGGGGTCTGGATACCGTTCCAACTTCCCCATTTACTAGCTCTGTGCTCTTGGGCCAGTCACTTAACCCCTGTTTCTTTTCTGTAAAATGGAAGTAATAAATTGTATCTACCTTATGCAGTTGATCATAAATACAGGGCAATGATACATGTCAATACCCAGAACCTGCCACTTATGAGTGCTTAATCAACATTAGCAATGGCTATTGTTATCAAAAGTTTCTGTTCACTGATCTTTGATAATGACATAGATATAAATGGTTTTATAAGAACTACCAGGCAGCAGAGTTTGGGAAGTACCAGACCCCTAATACGGACTCTCCAGGAGTGACCGGCCTTCATGTCAGGTCACACATAGCTCTTTCATTAAATGACATCTCCTAGGAACAAACTAATCCCCTCTAGGCACAGTGTTAGGTGTCCTTGGGGATACTCAGGAGTTCCCCTATTCCCAAGGAGCTCACAACTTTTCAGGACACCAACTCATACTGGTAAATGCATAATTTGGGGACAATAGGGAGTTCTGTGGTAAGATGGTAAAGGGGGAATTTGTCCCCTCTGTGGAACTGGGGATGCCTAGCCAAGCCAATATGTTCACAGGTATCAACAGGAGGCAGCAGGCTGCTCGCCTGTTGGATAAGTTGCATGAAAGCTTAGAGGTCCTCTGTGTGACCTCTGCATGGTGTGCACATACCCTGTAGCAAAGCCTCCTTCTACATGGGGTGAAGTGCTCATGACATCCGACACTCCCAGTTGATGATCCCTTACTTTGGTAAAACTTTCTGACTTTTAGAAGGTCCTTTATTCTGAGTCAAGAACCCGTTGACTCTGTTTGATTCCTTTGCAGTTTATCTTTTCTCTCCAAAATCAGCCTTCAGATGCAGCTCTTCCATATCTCTGCCTGAGAAAACATTTTTCCTTTAGGCCGAAATTCTCCATCTTCCTTTATTTGCCAAAAATGTGTTTCCTGGGCTGAGCAGGAACCAGTGATTAAGAGTGAACACCTGAGCAGACTGCCTGATCCCAACCCTGGCTGTGCTCCTTCCAAGCCATGCCGGCTCCTTCATCGGCACCATGAGCATAGCCCGGCAGCCACTGTATAGCAAGCCGTGAGAGGTATCCCATAATGCCCCCACAGCTCCTGCAGGGAGGGCAAGGGGTGCTGGGTGAATGAGACTGTTGTTATTGGGCGCCTAGCTCTGGTGGCCTCTGGGGTGTATAGGCCAGAAAGACCCCGTCTTACTCATACCCTGGGGAAAGTGGACGAGGAGCTGTGGAGAGTGAAATGCAAGCTGAGCATGAAGCTCCTGTGTTTTAGGGCAGAGGACTTCGGCAGATTGGGCAGGAAGAGACACTGTTCTCTTCCAAAGAAAGGTGGGGCTGGACTGATTATTGGAAACAGGACTGTTTTGTGACACTCTGGTCAATCTTTTATCCTATATCCCTTATCATGTCATGATAAGGCAGGTGTTTTCTGCTGGCCAGTTCTCCTCCTAAGGCCACACTTGTAATTAAGTAAAATGTAAGGGTACAGGGACAGAACAGTGAGCTGGCAGGAGGAGGTGATAAACCAGATGATTATAACTAATGCTGTAGAATGTCACGTTGCTGCCCAGCTCTTACAAAAGATCTTCCATTTCCAAGGAAACAGATGCAAATTCATGGCGGGGTGGATGATAACGGGAGTGAACACACATTTGTGTCGCAGGTGCCTCTTTTCATTTCAGACTGGGTGTTGTCAGCCAGGAGAGTGCTGGCACGGCACTGCCCTTGCCTGCCTGCCCCATGTGCACAGGTGCCAGGTCTTCAGATGGAGGAGGTTTGTTATAGCTGGATGCGCCAGCAGAGGTGGAGCTGGGAGGGGAGGAAGGACAGGGATGCCAAGATAGACACGCTGATGCCCTGCTAAAGAGGGGTCAGTGCTGCAAACAGCTTCTGCTGCCAGTCTCTGCAGCTCTTTGTGGGATTTTGGGTGAAGTCCAGCTAAAAAGAGCACACCCGCCAGGAGGCCCGGGTCCGGTTTTCCAGCACATGCAAATGCTTTCCTATGTGTGAGTCCTCTCTCAGGTCCCTCAGTCCCTGGGGAAATGACAGATGAGAGCATTTTACTCTAAGACACTTTGCCTGGAAGTCGAGTTTCTCAGCCATGCACTCCGTCTGGAGCCTGACCTCCTTGCCTCCTACCTGTGCAGCTCAGTCAAATTTCTGAACATTTTTGTCCTTTCTTTATGAACAAAAAATGGGAATAGTCTTTTAATTTATTTTACTTTTTTGGGTAATGCAGGTACTTTTCCAAGAAGACTCAGTTGCACTTTATTTTCCCAACTAGGCAGTACATTTTTGAAGAAGCCCTATTATTCTCACATCATATAGTAAAGAGAAATGAGTACAATCCCAGAACCCTGCCCAACTCCCAAGAGATGCAGTGAATGCTTGTCCATTGACCACCTGCATGAATGGGTGGGTGGCAGACGCCTCCTTCTTGAACACTGAGTGGGTGAAATGACATCCAACTTCCATGATGGAGCTGGTGAGATTCCATGTCTCCTAAGTCTGTCCTCATTTTACTTTCCACAGAATAATAAAAGCAAGTGGAGATACTATAAATGCTATTTACTGAGGTAAGTCTCGACTGGAGGGCTTTTGCAGCAGGTGGGCATCTTGAGATAGATATTTCAAACATCCCTCTTGTGGAATTGTAAACTGGAATGCTGAGAAACATAGTGACAATGAACCGTGACTCAGTCCATGATAGGACCTGTCTTCTCACCCAGATACCACACACAGATGCCCTTGCAGGAGAGGACTCCTGGCAAGAGCATGTTCAAATGAGAGCAAGGGTCATCATCTGGGAAAAGACTCAGGTCCAGATTGTGAATCTGCTGCTTATTAGCAATTGAAACTTAGGCCATTCCATTATTCTTGGTGAGTCTTAAAGTGCTTTTAAAATTCTTTTATCTAAAAATACATTTATATAAATTTAAATATTCCTCTTTCTTGATGCAGAGAAATTTCTTTGTTTAGCTTGCCTCTGAAGGAGCGTGTGTGCTGAGGCTGGGTTGGAGGTTGGCCTGCATGTAGTCATGTCTGAGTTAGCCCTGGTGGTGTGTTGCCCCTCAGGACACCCCTCACCCTTCTCAATGTGGGGTGCTTCTCTCCTGCAGGAGGGCTGCTTCTCTGAAGGCAGGCACACTGTGTGCTTTGTCCACCTGCCCGTCCCCAGAGCAAACCAACTGCTTGGCTTCAAGTAGATGCTAAATAACACATGCTGGTTCAACACTAGAAGTTTATGCCACCACCAGCCCCCTCCAGCCTTACGTAGGATGGACACAGAATGGAATCAGCACAGGTCTGGCTAGCTTCCCTGTGTTACCTACTGTGTGGCTGTGCAAGTGTTGCATATGGATTGAGGGGTGTTAGGCCCTTGTCTGTGACAGATGATAACAATGCCAGACCTACTTTCCTTTAGTGGTACTAGGTGCAAAGAGGGCTCATTACCTGTGGGAAGAAGATGCCGACTGGCAGGCTGTCCTGCACATTGTGCAAGATTGACAATATGATAGGCACTAAAGTTTTTAAATTAAAATAAATAGACATGATCTCTCAAGCTATCTATCTGTCTATCTACTTGTTTTATGTTGCTGAACATCAATGCCAGGGCCTTGTGAATGCTAGGCAAGTGTTCCACCACTGAAATGCTATACTCCATCCCTCTTTATTTAACAACAACAAAAAAAAATCACTGCTTATTAAACAATGAAGTCTATTGCATTGGCAAAGAAGGCTGGTACTGGATTCTTAACTTTAATAATTTTTATAGAAAAGTTCCTAGAACAAACCCCTTGGATCAAGGGGTACCTGCTGTAAGAGTTCATTCTTAATTTGGTCACATGCTGCTAGAGTTTATTCTTTAACTTGGTGTCATTTCCAACAGACTGAAACCTCTTCAAGAGAAAACACCACCCTTTCCATATTCTTTGGGGGCTTAGCAGAATACTTTGTTCATAGTACTCAATAAACTGGACGAACCTGATGAATGGAAACACAAAAAGACAATAGGCACACAAGGTCAGGGAATGCATGCCCTGTGACAAACCCTTGAAGCCTGATTGCTGTAGAGCAGACCTGCTGCATTTCTCCCCACCCTCAGGAAGGCTGTCTCCATGGCCCAGGCTAGAAACTCCACAAACACTTGCTGTTGCACTTCAACAAGAGCCTGGCCCTTGGGTCTTTGTCCTGGCAGCCTTAGCACCAGCTGCTTTGGGGACACCTTCCCAGGTTGGGCATGGGGTTCCTGTTTTGACTTTGCCTTCACCTATCCTAAATGGACTTAGGAAACTCTTAAAAAAAAGTCATTCTAGATGTTAGGAGCTCAGTTCCACCCAATGTTCTGAAATAAGAAATTAAAGGAAATCTCACAAACCACTCTGAGGGACAGAGTGTCAGGAAGGCCAGCTAAGCTGGACCCAGGACAGGGGATACCTCTCCTCCCTGATCTCCCTTAGCTCTTGTTCCCCCAGGGTCTCTGCCATGAGGCTAAATGCAAATTCTGGTTTCATCTATGAAATGTGACTTTAGGAAAATAATTGGACTCCTGGAACTTGATTTTCTTTAAAATAAGTGGAAATAATACTTCAATTATTTTAAAATTCCATTTTATTGTGTGTTTTAATACTCAGCTTAGGATCAGAAATAGGATAGAAGCTCCCCTCTCTTTCCAACTACTCTCTCCCACCTCCCAAAGAGTTATGCTTTCACTTTTACCTCACTTTGAAGTAGAGGAAGCGTTACTGGCCCCATTTCACAGCTTGGTGACACTCAGACATGGAAAAGTGTTTTATTCATCCAACCATTCATGTATTCATGAAGTTTTAACTTAAGGTTGTTGGGTGTACGAAGATCAACAAGACTATGTCCTGCCCACCAAGGAACAAGTGAAGGCAAAATCTGCACTTGAAGGGAATACAGAGACGCTGCCTCCTAATCCTGTGTCTTTCCACCCTCCTGTATACTAATATTGATGACATACATGAAGTTTTCCCTCTTGGGGGATGGTCTAAGAAGTCAATAAGAACAACCCGAGAAGTACACACAATGGATACAATGGCTTTTTAGAAGTTATTACAATTGCACAAAATTGTATCTGATTATTTAAGGAGACTCTGGGTTTTAAAATTGAATAATGAAATATATAATTTAGAAATACATGTCATTTAAACATATGATTTAGAACTGAGGCTTACTAAGGCATATTAAAAGTCAGTATAGCTAAAGGCTGTGCGAAAAACCTGAGTTGTTGCACATCTGTACTAGGATTCAATGTCTGTGTACCTTAAATCATAGACATCATTGCCTGATTCCACTTTATTCTCACGAGGGTTAGGACCATTGGCTCCGTCAGTGGAACCCCACGATTCTTCAGAGTGTGGAAGAAGATGGATGCCTCCAGATCCTGAGGAGTACATGAAGTTCCTCCTGCCACGTCTGTTGTCTCCTAGTAACTCTCTGCCTGCTGCCTGACCCAGTGCTGTTGGGTGGCCAGTTGGGGTGCTCGGCAGTAACTCCCAGGGCTGGAACGCTCTGGAGAAGGCAGGATCTACATGTTGATGAAGTTCCCTGTGTGGTGCCCCACACCACGGACAAGAAGAGTTTCCTTTCCAATCCTGACATGCTGAGGACAGAGCCCTAGTCCATGCCCCCACAGGCGTGGACCAGAGAGATAGGAATGCCCAGGAAGGATGGCACTGCTGCGGTTTTCGATTCCTAGCACACCCCAGTCTGTGCAAAGCATTTAATCTGGGAACCCCCTGTACTCCTCAGTGTGGCCTGGGAGTAGATGAGAGACTTTCATCAATTATGATGTTCACATTCTTAAAAAATGCCAAAGATATTTAAGATTCTTCATGCAGAAGAGTCTCTGCTGGTGGCTGGTATCTTGGGGCCCTTTACCTGTGTGTTCACTGGTTCTCTTTCCCACCCCCTCACTGGTTGGAGGTTCATTGTGCTCTAGATGTGCCATTTTTGTCCTCTTAACTCTCTTTCCTCAGGAAGATGGGGTGTGACTGTGAACATCATTAGATGTGAGTAAAACACAAAAGACTGGAAAAGACCTGGGGCTGATCTGCACTAGAGGTGGGCAGGTCTTGTGACATATCTTGGGTTACAGAAGATGATTCTGCAGCTTTGATTAAAAGTTTTCACTGTCTTCACAGGGAAAAAAATGTTCACTGTGATTTTGAATAATGATGAATGAGAAGTCACATTTACAAACATGTCATTTTCTTTCTCCAACTCTCGATCAGTTAGTTTATCCATATTAAATATTTTGGACCTCATTTTGGACAAAAGAGGGGAATCCAAAGAATCCAAAGGACATGAGTTATTTCTAACTCACTTCTACTTATTTCAATCAGACTCACAGGTAAGTTAGTTTTTCACGGTTGTGATCACACTACCCAGCAAGCACATTTGAGAGGAGGGGAAGCTCGGCTCTTGGGTTCCGAGTTGTCTTCCATGGTGGGCTGACCTCTTGCTCAGGGCCCCAGGGGAGGCAGAGCAGCAGGGCAGAGGAGCTGCTCTCATGGCAGCAGGAAGCCGCGAGGGAAAGGGAAAGGGCCACAGGGAGGAAAAGCCCTTCCAGGGTAGCCTGCGGTGACCTTCGACCTCCAGACATGGCCCACCTGCCACCCGTTAGGATGGACTGATTGGGTCACAGCTCTCATAATCTAATCAATTCACCTTCAAACATTCCTGTGTAACACAGGAACTTTGCAGGGACACTTTGTATCCAAACCATAACAATTCACCAAGCACCTAAAACCCCCTAGAAATCAATGGATGAGCCCACTGTAACCCACTAGGATGGAGGCCTTCGCTGTCTGGTTCATCACTGAATCCGTGTCAAGGGCACCTGGCATGTGCTGGTGTGGTTGGTAGGGAGCCTTGGAATGCTCTTCCTCCACTGCCTCCCATTTAGTACATAGCCTCAGTGTCTGCTCTAGATTCCGGTCAGTCCTCATTCTTCAGACCCACCACCACTCAGTACCACACTGGTTGGTACTCAGGTTTCTCATATATGAGATGTATTACTCTGAATATCTTGTGAGTAATATGTAAACATTTCAGGTGGGAGATTTTCTTTTTTAAGTTCATATTAGTCAAAATCCAAGCAGAGTGAAGAAACACAGGGCTCAGGGCTCACTAAGAAGCATGTCCTCACCCTAAAATGCTCAGGGTCTTGCTGACCGTAGTCACTCTAATAAAACAAAATGCCATCACAACCAGTCTGTTTTCAAAACTCCCTGAATGATAACTTTTCTGTATTTCCAATACTTTTGGCTAAGTTTCAGAAGAGTGAATCATAACCATGTTCCAAGAAGCAGCAGAGCTAGTTGCCATGAACAATTTCATGTGTGAAACTAGAAATGGATATGCTCTGATATTTTTCAAACGTTGAGGTGAGAAATGAACATAACAGTTTGGAATGTGGAGGCAGATTCTGAGAAGTGAAGGACTGAAATGAAAAGTAAAGCCCAAACACCTTTGCCCACGTTAGAACAGACTGTGCAGCCAAGTTTGTTTTGCTCAGGAAGAGGGGAGCAGTGTGGAAATGAGGACCGTCCTTCCTGGGACTTCAATGTGTGATCGCAGTTGTAAAGGGTCAAGCTTCCCCCGATTTCTTCTAGCCCAAACCTTAGGACAATCACCGCTGATTTGAGTGTCTACTCCCCATGTTCTTGTGTGTACAGGTTGACTGCCTGGCTCTATTTCCTAGTTTTATAATAATCATTTGATATAAGGAAACTGAAGCTAAGAAACTGAAAGTGTAGAGCACTTGACTTTTATTCATACACTGTATAATTTGCAGCTCATTAGAATAATACAATAAAATGATATAATGATGTAATACAATATAAATGATGCCTCTGAGCTAACTGTAGATAACAATGAGTTATCTGTAGAGAGGAGGTGGGAACTGGGCAATGGATGCCCCTTGGTGGAGCCATAGGCTGTGGGCTCATTGGAGGTGATAGAGGATGTATGACAATGCTGGGCTGAAATTCTTGTCCATAATTATTTTCAGTTTACTTTTTTTGTGTGTGTGCTTTGGACAAAACGAAAGCCTTGTAGTAGGTTGGAAGGGAAACTTGATGCTTTCCTTTCCTCTCTTCATTTATCCATTAAGACTATGTGTTTCTTAGGAACAAGGGATCTCTGACATTTAAGGGAAACCTCAAATAAGTATCTGAAATCATGTAAATGCCAGGTTTCTGCTGGTGTGATTGCAATTCTGTTGGACTCTGCTGTGCACTTTGGTCTTCTGTTATGAGGAACCGCTTCAGAAAACACTCTAAGTCCCAATTCAAATCAATGAGAGCTTTATTTGCCTGGCCAGGGATTTCACCCACCTATAGAGACTGAAGCTCTGTGGGAGGACAGCAACTTCCTGGCCTGTGTCCTGGGAACTTAAAGATGAAAACCATAACTCAGGGCCTTTCCTTAGCATCATGCAAGCAAGCCAATCACGGAAGCTAGAAAAAAGCAGTCAGCTATGAAACTCAGTTAACCACATCTTAGTCTGAGCAGGTGTTAAACAACTGTATCCCGAGTTCCAGCAAGTTGTTAGCAGGGGCAAGAATCTACTTCCAAGTTTTTGGTCACCAAGACCACCATAACTTGGGTTGAGTACATTTTGTGGGGTACAAAGTATAGAAAACAATATAAGAAAACAGCTTTCATTTCGGTTTCTCAGAAGCAGCTCTTGTAACAGTTTTTTTTTTACAGAAGGAAGCAAGTGGAGTCTTAGCCTTCTCTA
Source organism: Marmota marmota marmota (assembly GCF_001458135.2). Lineage (NCBI taxonomy): Eukaryota > Metazoa > Chordata > Mammalia > Rodentia > Sciuridae > Marmota > Marmota marmota. The sequence goes on along the minus strand of NW_025999949.1, from coordinate 33,235,723 downwards.
TGACGGTTCTTGCTTTATGATTGTCTTACCTCACTTATCATATCTATAAGCTATATTTTTTACTAATCTATAACCTATAACTTACACTCCTACTGATTGTATTTATTAGTTCACACCACGACACTTCACTACTGTGAATCTGCCATTGTCCTCCTGTGTCTTGTGCTGTTTGTTAGTATCGTGGCTTTGCTCAGACTGTGCTGTACTCCTAGAGTCTCTTTTGGAACATGTTCATTGAAATCAAAACCTACTCACATTTCAGATTCAGACAAGGTCTTTGTCACTGCTGCTTCTGCACCTTCTGACCTGCCTAACTCTGTAGACCTCCCAGGACATACCAGAGCAGGCTGCCGTAGAATCTGCTTCCCAGGAGACTGGATGCTCTTTCACACCATGGACCTGATCATATTAGCCTCTGTGTCCCCAGCACCACCACAGTGCCTGACCCCTAGTAAGCTCTCTGTAATGCTTTACTGAATGCATAAAATAAATAACAAATCCAGGGCTTCTGTCTTCAAGGATACTCTGCTTCCCATCATACTATTCTCCCTCAGTGTGTTCTTACTTTCTGCCAGCCCCTCCTGCCATGATTGATGGATTCCACAGTCAAAACTCCCTAGGCTCACACAGGGGTCTGGGCACAGCGATCCAGGTGGCTGTCTCCCCCACTCTGTCACCTCCACTAGTTCCTTTCTCCCTCTTCTCAAGACAACCACCACCTAGTGTCCTTCTCCCACTTCATCTCTAAAGCTAAATTGTCAGGCTGAGAGTCCCCAAGCTCTTGCCTGTATTTTTCTAGTTGTGTTATTCTGTCTCTATCTTCATTTTATGATTTCTCACCTTGAGGGAAAAACAGAAAGGGCTATTTTTTTCCTCTGCCCTGCAGGGGGTAGTGCGGATTCTGAACAGTATGAAATGATCTTGCCAGGGGCTGAAGTCATTCTCAAGTTGTAACCATCCATCTGGGTATTCAGGGAAACAGAGGGGCTAAGTGTTTCTTCTTCCTGTCAGCAGAACACAGTGTCTTATTGAGGTTCATTGGGAAAAGGAAAAAGAAAAAAAAAAAAAGAAAGTGTCAGAACTGGGGAAGGTTTATGTCTGAGGGTCATTTCAGCCTGACAGACTTGACCAGAGGCAAGTCTAGTAAATGGAGCAGGAATTCCCTTGACCTCACTCCAAGTTTTCTCCACTAACAACCCCTCACATTTGCATAATCCTTTTTATTTTGCACAGTGGAGCTGAATCCAGTAACTCATCTAATTCTTTGAATTCCCCAGTAGAATCTGTAAAATAAAAATTATTCCCGAAATTAACAGGAGGAGACCAAGGCTTGGCCAGAGCGTTCATCGAAGGACAGATAATGGGCTCATGGCCAAGAGACAGGGCACTGAACAGTGGCCCCTACTGTCCAAACCCTCTCCTGCATTCCTCCCCCTTTCCACATGACATTTTGAAATGAATGAGACCAGTGTTAACGTGACACATTTGAGTTATTTATTTCATTGTTATTAAGAGAAAAATGCACAATTTTCAAGACATTTTTGTTTTCTGATTTTTAGGTTTACAAATTTTTAACATTTAAGTTTTCTTATCCAGAACCATAAGGTAGAACATTTCATAGTCTATAGGGTGATGAGAATGACTCAAGGTTTAGAGCTTTCTGGATCCCCATGGTCTTCACTGGGGAGCACACTGTTATTGCCATAGCTTGTTGTTTCCTGAGAACTTTCTCCAGTGGAGGTTCAGTCCCACCTTCAAACACATTCATGACACACATACCACATGCTAGGTACATGCAGATGCATAAATTTACATGAATATCATTCATTAATTATTATGCAAAAGACAATAATGGCAGCAGCACTTATAGAGCACTTCCTGTATACATGGTACACAGTTTAAGTAATAGTCCTATAGTGACTCTATTAAGTAGGTCCTACTATTATTTCCATTTTATATATGGGAAATCTGAAGCATAATGGTGTAAAACAATTTGTCCATGATCACATCATTAGAGAGGGAAAAACAAGCAATTATGCTGAGTCTCACCATCTCCACACTTAATAAGCTGCCTCTCAAAGTCCTATATAATGAACTTGCACAGAATTATGAATCAGTTCAATCATTGGGACAACAGGAGGGGCACTGCCATCAGCATGGATGCAAGTATGTGGGGTAGAGGAGTGGGACCCATCCAGGGAACTTCAGGACACATGGAGCATTAGAAGAGGTGGTGGTAGTAAGTAAATTCATAAAGGAAGTCAGGGCACAAAGGTTGCAACATCATGTTAAAAATCTAGGGCTTTTCCTAGAAGCAGTAGGTGATCATCAGAAGGTCTTATAGCAAAGAAGCAAGAGAATTAGCATTCATGGGTTGAAGGTGGATGAGGAAATGGAGGTTCTCAGGGCAGATGGCAGTAAGGCTGTGTTTTGGTGGAGGTGGAAGGAGGACAGGATTCTTACCAGGTAGCTGGAATGGGGCAGTCACACTTCATCCCTTCCTAGGCAAGTGTCAGCTGTGTCACCCGGAGCACAGTGGTTTTGCCATCCCATGGGAAACAATGGTGGTGTGTTCTTATTGACATCATCACCATTACCATCACCATCAGCATCCCTGGCACTTTCATTAGCTCCATTATAGAAAATGCACACTGCTCTTGACTCAGTCACTCCACATTCAGAATCTCTCTTTCAGATATACAAGTGTGAGAACATAAGACAGATGCACAAAGCTGTGCATCACTGAGATTTTGGAATAGTAACAATTTTCACAATGGGGTATCTTTCAAAATCCAAATACTAAGCTGTAGAAAACCCAAGCCATGGGTAGAATTGTAATCGATAAATCTGTTTAATAAATGGGATTTTACTAAAATTATGCAATTATCACTTGTTATTTGCAAAGGATTGGTTTCAGGATCACTGCAGATACCCAGATCCATGGATGCTCAAGTCCTTTATGTAAATATATGTAGTATTTGCATATAACCCCCACACATCCTCTCCTATATTTTAAATCACCTCTAATGATACATAATGTATTGTAAGTGTATAAATAGTTGTTACCCTGTATTGTTTAGGGAATAGTGACAAGAAAACTTTGTATGTGTTCAATAGAGAGGCAATTTTTTTTTCCTGAATAATTTCTGTATACAGTTGGTCGGGTCCAATGCAGAACCCATAGGTTTGGAGGCTGATGTACATACATAAGCAGGGAACTTTCAGACTTCTGGAAACATAGGAAAAGGACAAAGACAAAGAATTTGTCATTGTGGCTTCAGCACCACACAGGGACATGCTACTCTATCTAACCAGGTAGCCTGAGCAGCCTCTGGAGAAAGAATGGGCAACCCTGACACTCTTGGCCCCATGACGAAAACTACTGAGATGATCCAAGTAACTCCCTTGCTCTGAAGGCAGGCTCCTCACCAAACATCCCTGTGGTAAAACGTGGCTTCATGTGTGGACTATGGGACAGGGGAGAATGCACTGATCAGCCACATCAGAGCTCCAGTGGGGTCACTGCCATTGTGATTTTTCAGTTTAAGTAATTAAATTGGGATTTGATTTCTTCATCTGCCCTGTAAAGCTTGAGTTGAAGGCTTTGGAATGCTCACTTCTGCATATTTGTCAACATTAAGATTTAGTATCCAAAGGGAAAGCAATGCATGAGTAGGATCTGCTGCAGTGGTTTTGATAGAGAGGTCTTCCAGAAAACATCTGTCAATGCCTGTGGAAAGCTAGGTTGTCTCGACTGGGGGTTTATTGCCTGTCTCTGCTGCTAAGCATCCCGAAAAGTGCATGGTGGACCCCAATCCATACTCTGCAAAGAAATATCTGGGCTAAAGTGTCAATACTACCAAATTTGAGAAATCCTGATCTATTGCCTGTCATCCTTAGGTCCTCATATGAACACTATGGGCCATTTTCTCTGGAATCACTTTGAAGTTTTAATAAAAGCAAGGTCTTTTGCACATCCCCATTCCCAAATTTATCTTCCTCTGCTGGCATCTTCCTGTGTAAGGAAGGCTCCCCAGCTCCACCTCCAGATGCCCTGACCTTGGAAAAGATGCCATGGTACTTGTTCAAACATTTTCCTATAAATTAATAATCACAGTGTGTTAGAGTCTGTAAACAAGTCAGGATGGCGCCTGGCAAAATGCCAGAGGGAGTGGTTTGAGAAGTAAGGCCAGCGAGCCATTAAGTGTGGAGATTCCTTATTGGTTGACTGATGTATCTAGTTTATGCTAATTAAGATAAGCTGTGTGGAATGTATAAATACTGCTCCGGTTCTACAATAAACGGCTCCCACTCCTGCTGTATCAATCTATGCAAGTTCCTCGTCACCACCCCCC
>NW_025999949.1:33211099-33231344 GCF_001458135.2 Marmota marmota marmota | reverse complement strand
GGTTATTTTGCTGCAGCCGGCCTGCGGCAACAGTGTGGGCTGGACCTAGGTTTGAGCTCCTTTATCCTATTATTTTCTCCCCATGGTCAGACAATTTGAACACCAACCTTTTTCGTCAGCGCTATCTAAATGAGCTCTATTTTTTGGTGCCTTCACTGCTTCAACAGAGTATTATTTGTAAAACATGTCAAACTTTTCCTGCCAACACCATACATTAGAAAGAACAAAAAAAGAAAACAACTCACTCAATGTCTGAGAATCCACTGTAGTTTATGTATTCTCCAGTCTCATTTGCATATAATTTGATACTTATCTTGTGGTACAAAAATGTTAGTCTCCTAGATCAGCAACGATACAGCTGAGGATTCCAGCCATCTGCTGAACAATTCCCTAGTTTTCTGCTTTTACCTCTGATTTATTTAATGTGAATGAGACACCACTGCTGTGGGGAGGGAGGGTGAGTGAACTCCGCTGCAAATGCCAGGAGTACAAATTGCAGGCAAAGTGGGGCATGTTCGTCTCTAAGGTGAACGGCAGACGGCTCAGCAGCCCGGGGTCTGAGGACGGGTGGGATGCGCAGCTGTGCAGCAACTCCTCCCCAGTGTAGTCAGTTCCCAGGGTTCTGAGCGTAACGGCAATGCGACTGGTGCTCAGTTCTACAGCATGTAACTGACAGAGTAAGGAATTCTGCACAGGAGCTCTATCTACCCCATTCCTGCACCTCTGGGGTGTCAGAGATGGCATGGTCTTTAAGGATTGCCTGTAAAATACTCTGATTTTAGCAGTTCATGAAAAGGCATGCATTGGTGGGAAGTGAAATTTTGATTTTTATAAGAACAACTGGGCATTATCAGAAAAACTGCTATTAGATCTTTTTTGATTTTATCTTGAATTTTCCTTAAACTATTAGTATTTTCATATTTTATAAACGTGATTAATATAAATCCTTTGCAATAAAGGAAATAACCGCATCTGAAGGAAAAGTTTGAAATTTGAGCATTGTATTTTCATTCCCTAAATCTTTATTATTATTACCATTATTGCCTCTAGTATTCCTTTTTTCTTTCTTTTTGGGCTGGGGTGGGGGACCAGGCATTGAACTCAGGGGATCTCACCCACTGAGCCACATCCCCAGCCCTGTTGTGTATTTTACTTACAGACAGGGTCTCACTGAGTTTCTTAGTGCCTTGCTTTTGCTTAGATTAGCTTTGAACTTGTGATCCTCCTGCCTCAGCCTCCTGAGCCATTGGGATCAGGCGTGCACTACCACACTGTTACCATTAGTATTTCTAAGGTCTCTTGTTGGATCTGGGGTGCCAAGGCATCTGACATTCAGATCCTGCCCTCATGGAACTTATGCAAACTGCTGAAACAGAACTCTGAATGGGTCACTTTGGAACTGAAAATGGGGAAGTCAGTTGCTCAGGGGCTCAGTAACTCTTCCTGGTCAAGATGCATGATTGAAGGATGAATTTCCCAGGTGCAAAGAGGAGCTGAGCGTGTTCTCACAACAGCTTCAGGGGTGCATATCTGGGTTCTTTTAGTGCCTGATGTGTCATAGAAATGCTGAAAACTTAGATGAGATTATTTGAGAAAATAGGAGATGATCATGCTGTTTATTTTATTTCATTTATTTGTGGTCATTCTTCTCATTATTTAATGGGAAATCCAAGGAATTAAGACACATATTTGTCCTGTTCACTGCTGTACTATCAGTGCCCAAGAAAGTATGATATTGTGACAAAAAATACATAAACACTTTAACAACTGTATATCAGTAGGGTTATTTTCATCTGTAACAATCAGCTAAACAATGCTGCAATTACAAATATTTCCTTGTGTTAGTCAGCTCTTCATCACTGTGACCAAAATACCTGAGTAGAGCAACTCAGAGGAGCAATTGTTTATTTCTTCGTCTCAAGATTTCTGAAGTTCTTTCCGTGATTGGTTAGCTCAAGGCAAAAACAAGAAAAGTCCAAGGTCTAGATCTGCATCTTCCGTCCATGCCTTTACCTGCTTACAATTAGCAGCCAGTGTTCCATTCAGCTATCAATAAATTAATCCAGCAAATGCATTAATGTGCTGAGGAGATCAGAGCCCTCATCACTGCCTAAAAGCCCCACCCTGAACCCTGCTGAATTGGGGACCATGCTTTCAACACATGAGCTTTACGGGAGAATATTCCAGATCCAAACCAAAATAGTCTTGCAACACCGTAAATTTCAGTAAGATTAGTTTCACACTCATGCACCCTGTCTATCATGGCTCAGATGTGGCTCAGCTCTGTGAACATTTGGGGTCCTAGGACCAAAAGAGCAAGATTCACTTGCCAATTGCAGATACAGGCAAAAGAGAAACTGGTAGGACCACAGAATTATTCTTGAAGATTCCACATGGAAATAGCACTTCTCACATCTCCTGGCATTACACTGGTCAAAGCAAAGCACCCGCCTCAGTCCGCTATCACGAGGTTGCAGTTGGATGGCCATTCACAGGGAAGCACAATTTTATTCTACTACTTTTTTATTGTATTATAGGCAAGCCGAGACTATGAGATCACATAAGATGCTTTATGTCTTGAGACTGGCAAATCCTAAAGCTTGGACTTAATCTGGGCATTTCCATGGTCTCTATTCTACCTTCAATCATCAAGAATACTAAACGATGGCTTAGAATTATTAGCATTATTTCATTAGGAATTTCGGTGATAGTACAAGAAACATTTTGCTTCACCTGGCTTTCAAAGAGGTCTGTGTCATTGACTTAAGAGTATTCTGGAGTAATCCAATCCACAACTCTGGTTTCAGCAGGCTGGCTGCAGCAGTGAATATTTTCTTGTTGGTGCCTGAGTGAGATCCCAGGGCCAGGCTATGAGGAAACACAGACAGGGAAGACTTCCATCAGGAATCACTCTGCGCCTTGCAATCTGTCTCTGATTTCTCTGGGCAGTTTTTTCCAAGGGCTGTCCAACAAAGTTTTGAGACAACTTGCCCACCTTGTGAAGGCTGATTAACTTCTATAAGCTCATCTGAGAAATGGAAATGAAGTCTCTATGCACGTCTTGCTGTTACAACTACATAAGACAACGTGAACCAGCAGGATGGCCTTGCCACTGCATTTCCATGTTTTTTGCCCTTATGGGTCCACCTGACTGAGCTGAAGGAAAGGTATTCATAGTGAGAAAAGGCCAGGGTGGAAATGCAGGAGTCCTCAGTCTCACCCTGACTGTGCTACTGTGTGGTCCAGGGCACGTCTACCTTGTTTGCCTGTTTTATTGAATTGTCTGTCAACTCCAATTCATCCGCCAATGTGTTCTCTGTGATGACAGAATGGTTTCTGTAAGAATTTTTCTTTTGCAGACAGCATGATGCTAAACTTTCTCAGTAAAGGCTATTTAAGGGACACTGAAGGAGAGAGAGGCTTCTCCTGCAGTTGGCATAGATGCTGTGCATGTGAGGGCATCTCTGGGGGCACACTGCAGCAGCCCAGCAACCAATGCACAGTCTTTTGCTGACCTCCCAGCCCCAATCTGGCCTGGTGTTCACCTCTCGATGGCCTTCGACAGGCCTTTCCCTGACCAACACCCCATTACCTCTGCCCACCCAGCCCTCCAGAGGTTTGCCTTCTGGGGCCTCCTCTCAGAAAACAGGTGCTCCAGCTCTTGTCCACAGTGGCACCTCATCTTGTCCACACCCCCATACCTGCCCTCCATCTGCTTGTCCACTCCCTATAGACATGTGCTGGCCTGGGCAGCCCAGGACCTTTGGATCCACCCCTGGTGCAGCCAGGCCTTCTGCAGCAGGCTGTGCATGCCACCCGTGGGGAAGGCTGCCTTCCACGCCTTCCCCTATGGCTTTCTCTCAACCCGAGGCTCATACTGTAGAGGTATTTTTAATTATTATCATGGACTTATAAGTATTTATTTACCTCTTCTCTTATTGAAGTTATTGTGTAGTTTCTGTCACCCAATTTGTCCCTGATTGATGTATCTTTGAATCTAAATTTTCTTTTCTTCAACAAAAAGAAATTGTATAAAATCTGTTCTGATTGTTCTCTCTTCTTACATTTTAGAGATTATAATATAGTTTGAGGTTTTTAAGATTCAGTGTGCTTAGTGTAGTTATTGCTTAAAATCTGAATAAAGCTTCTAGTTTTATCCAACAAGAAAAAAAATGGACATTATCTAATTTCCATCCCTGATATATACTCTAGGGATATGATTTTTAATGGGAATTAAAATTCATTGAACATAGTTGTACAATCGTAAAACATTTTTACTTCTTTTAGTAACATGTTTTGTGTGTAGAATATTTCAGAAAGTGAACAACTGGTATTAACAACTTTAAAACGTGTGAATGATCAACAAATTACAGCCCCTGTGCTAAGAAGATGGGCTCACAGTAAAATACCCATTGAGTGCAAACACTCTGGATGCCAAGAAGAGTCATCCTCTGCTTTGAGTCTCCTGGTGGAAAGCAAGTTGCAGAGTACAGTGTCTGTCAACAGGGGGCAGCATCTGGAGTCAGGCTTCTCATATTTAAAATGTTCATTGAGTACAAAACATATAAACAGATGTCTGCCTATATTTTATTTGAGCTTGTTTCAGCTGCTGTGAAAGTTTTACCCTTGTTTAGTGAAAGAATTTATATTATCCTGCAGAAAAGTCCTTGTCTTAGTATGTTCAGGATACTTTAACAAAATACCATAAACTGGGTGGCTTATAAACACAAATATTTTCTAAAACCTATGGAGACAAAGCAGTCCAAGATCAAGGCACCACTGACCCACTGTCTGGAAGGAACTTTCCTCTTTTCTCTTGTGAAGAACTTGTGACTTCACAAGGGTTACAGAGCAAGGCCATTCTCTAAGATCCCTAGAGGGACCTTAATCACATTCCTGAGCCCCAGTCCCCAAGAGCTATCAACTCCCAGAAGCCACACCTAATTGTATAACATTGGTGATTAGGTTTTCAACCTAAGAATTTTGAGAGGACCCAAACATTTAGACATGAGTCTTATTTAGTTTGAAATAAATCTAAATATTTAGGATCTAATCTGGGCCAATTTGTCAATTGATGAACTTTCTCTCTTTTGCCCTAAGAGTATGTCCAATTCTTTAGAGAGAAAGGATGGGAGAGGAGGAGAGGAGTAGGGAGGATAGGAAGGACAGCAGAATAGAATAGATAATATGATTGATGTATGTACATTCCATGTATGTATTATATGTCAAAATACATTCTGCTGTCATGTATGACTAAAAAAAATAAAAAAATAAAAAAATTCTTCTGAGTTACTTTTAATAATAAAAAATTATTTGTGTCATCGCTAAGTATGTGTAGCAGAAGCATATCTATATGTTATAGTACATTTAACAACTTCCTTGTCTAACTATCCTATAAATAATTTCAGGGTCACAATTGGTACAAGTTAATATGGTTATATAAATATGGTTACAAAGAAAACCTGTTAATGCTATATTCGTTCAATAAATTTCATCCTGCCTGATGAAAAACAAAACAAAACAAAAAAAAGAGTATGTCCAATTCTTGAAAGAATTTGTAACTTATTAATTTATTAGCACAGTCATTTGCATATGAAACCTTTGTCAACTTACTCCTTTATTTTTGACCGATTTGTCCAGTTTCATCCATCATCAGTCAAGCGTTCCTCCCTTCCTGTACAGAATGGGCATTTAGTCAACCCCACCCTCGCACTGCACAGGGGAATCACCAACGTGGGGATTGGCACAGCATGCATGGTTATCCCTCTTCCATTGGAGGCTCATGGGACTGAATGGGGTCATTCTGGATAACACTCAACTCGTGGCAAAGGAGGAGGAACATGTGCTCTGGAGGGCAGGATGAAGTCTCGTGGTCGGTCAGTGTCTCTGAGAGCACAGTCTACACAGGCATGGACAGCAGGGCAAGGGGGCAGGCTGGACCTAAGCCAGGGTCCACAGTGAAGGAGGGTGAGTGCTGAGCAGGGAAACTCGAATCCAAGGCAGACAAAACAGTGCATAAGAGCATCGGAGCTAGGAGTCTGCAGCCACAGGAGACTGTGTGGAAAAGCAGGGAGGAGGGGGGAGGTGACAGTTCTGTCACCAGTCTGGGTACACAGGCCTTTAGAGTGGCATGCACTCTCACTGGTCTGCCGTGGAAAGGAGTAGTGGGCAAAGGCCACCCAGAACATGTCCTTGGATGTGATGGTGGATCTGTTCCTTCCACTTGACTGGGTGAAGGAAACACTATTTCTGGATGCATCATGAGGCTGTTTCCAGAGGAGAGTGGCATAAAGACCATCTGCCCACCCAGTGCCCTTCCTAGGTCAGCAACTTTACAGTGACTCACATGGTGAACTGGCATATGGGACTGCCTGCAGCAGCCCAGCCTCCAGAGAGGGTGTCAGAGGGTGACATATCCCTAGCCCTGGGAAAATCAGAATTAAAAATTCAAAGTCTAGCATCTCCTGACTGTGTATTGGTTTTTCATCACCATGAAGTCAAAAAGATGATGAGTCAGAGGCTGTGTGTGTGTATCTGTGTGGATGTGTCTGTGTATTTCCGTGTGTCTGTGTGGGTGTGCTGTCTGTGTGTGTGTGTCTATGTATGTGTCCTATCTGTGTGTGTCTGTGTGTCCTGTTCTGTTGTGTGTCTGTGTGTCCTGTCCTGTGTGCGTGTATGTGTGTGTGGTATCTGTTCTTTTTCTGGGGGTCCCTGTCTAATACAAAGGGATCTTTTCTGCAGTACTTTCTTAAATAACAGGAATTGCTCTCTTTTGAGGCTGGATGCCAGAATTCTGCATTCCAGGTGCCACCGTTGGGTTCCCCTTGGGGCAGCATCTTGGATGTCTGTTCCCTCCACGTGCTCCTCCTTCCTGAGTGTCCATGTCTTATTTCCTGTGTTTTCTCAGGATACTCTTTGCTGAATCTGACTTCACATTCCCATAGAATGAGCTGATTTTGATATCCTGAATTATATCTTATTATTTATAAATAATCTTATAACTTATTATTTGCAAATAACTTCATATTCCCAGGTTCTGAGTGAATAAACCTTCCCGGGGCCACCACTCAACAAATGTCAACATACCAAGAGCCTAAAACATAAGCCAGATTTGAAATAAAAAAAAAAATAAGCTAGAATCCATCCGGGAAGTTCCAGCGTATATCCAGCAACCATGACCCAGAGGCCCTGCGGCCTAGGAGTGAATGGAATTCCTTGTGATGGATGACAGAAGGGCATGTCCTAGTCACAGAACTAGACCAGAAACTAAATTTTAAGTTCAATAAATTGCTTATTGAACAGGGGATGCTAAAAGTCACCCACAAGAGACTAAGGAGTTTGGCAAGAGAGGAAGGAAGTCCACAGAGGTGAGTATGAGACAAATAGCACCGTGTGCTGGAGCTCCACCCCATGGGGAATCCTGGACTAGGAGTGCAACCCCTGGGGGGCCCACCTGCTGAGAAGGGAGGGAGAGGGGACGGGGCAGGTGGGTGTGTCTGCGGGTCTCCCATCAGTCACCAGTTAGAAAGTGCTGCATTAACCCCATGCCACCATGGGCCTATCACTCAGGTTGGCAAAGTGGATCGGACAGCTAAAGACACCCCACAGGGAGGGATGCAGATACTGTGGGCTGGAGGTTGGTCACTGTCATGTAGGGAGTGTGAGCCAGTCACCAAGAGCACCTTCTATACCCATTCGTGACATATTTGCAATAACGATCAGTTATTATTTTGTAAATACAGCACAAGGGATATGATTAGGCAGGAGCTATTAGAAAATTCATTTGCAGATTGCATCAAACATAGTAGGAGCTCAGCAAATGTTAGTTTTATCTTTCTGTTTTTTCCTCTTTACAAGTTAAATGATAATTATTCATTTACATGTCAGTTGTTCCCAGTGGCTTAAGAACTCTGGGGGTGTAATATGCAGAGGCTCTCAGAAGGCTGTTTGACACATAGCAGGGGCCCAGTACGACTTATGGTCAGTTCTTCCACCCTCGTTCCCTGCTTAAAGCCAAATAATATGTGGGAAATGAGGGCCAAAGAGGCCCAGGAAATTAGGACTATGGTATTGGTTATCAAATGGCTTTCTTGCTAAAAGTCCATTATTCCAGCCCAGGGCAGGTATTTTCCTGAAAGGTTCTGGATACAATTTAATTTCTATTTGAGATGCTCCTAGATGAAGACCCCTAGGTGAAGTCCAGCCAGCCACCACCTCATCAATATATATACCCTGGCCACTTGCAAATGTCTACTGCCTCAGCCTGTAGCACTCCAAAGGGAGTTTCTATTACTGAGATGAGTTACACTGAGGGTGACAATCTTTTTCGTGTCATTAGGGTAAATGAGGTGGTAATGGAAGTGCAGATTATAGCAACTTCAATAATTTATTTCACACTCCCCCATCAGGGTAGCTTTTACAAACAGCCAGCGTCCTTAATTGAAATGTAAATGAATGATAAATTATGAAAAATGTATTATGAAAAGTAAAACATGGCCCAAATAAAAGATCAGAAATTAAAGGTTTTCTGAAGTTGAGAAAATGAGTTTGAAATGTTAATTGCTTGGCAGGGAAGAGCTCCCACTGCCATCAGGAGGGAGGGAGGGAGGGGAGAAGTCATGTCCCCCACAGTCCCCGGAATGGGTCACTGTCTTTCCCTTTCTGCTGTGGAAGGAGCAGAGCTTGTGGATGGAGCCTGCCATCGTGCCCTCCTGGAGATTCAATCCCAGGGAAAGACAAGGAAGGTCGAATTGCAGCTTCATGGATTCATAAACATACCACAGTGAGACCCACCATTCCCCACGGTTAGGATGCATCCATTTACAAAAGAAGAAAAGGAAGTGGATAAAGGAAAGGAAGGGACTGGGGAGCTGGGAGGGACGCTCTGGGGGCTACCAGGACAGGGTGCCCTTTGAACGTCAGTCCTCTGGATGGCTGGAAATCGTTTTGAAGTAGACACGAGGTCCTCCGACTCCATCTTGCACCTTCCCATGGTAACGGTGTCAACATAAGGGCAGGGAACCTGTCCTGTGCTGTATAGGAAGGAAGTCATTTCTTTCCCTTAGAATCCCATGGTTTTTAGCTGTCATTAGGCTCAGCAGTTTGCTCGTAAGGGGAGCGTGTCAGCTTCCCCTTGCTACTGTCACAGATCTCTACCGACACAGGGGCTGAAAACAACAAAATTAACTTGTCTTAAAATTCTGGAGACCAGCGTCCACATCTGTCAGAGGAGACTGAAGTCCAGGCGTGGACAGAGCTGGTCCCTTCTGGTAGCTCCAGGGGAGAATCAGTGCCCTCACCATCTCCACTGCTGGAGACTCCCTGCGTCCTGTTCTTTCCTCAGGTCCTCTCACCCACCCACTTCCTCCCATCTCCCACTCTTTCACCCTGACACCCCACACTTCTCTCTTAACAAGTCCCTTGTGATCACACTGTGGTCACCTGACATTGAGAGTCATCTCTGATCTCGAGATCCTCAAGCTAATCCCTGGACATCCCAGGGCCTTTATTCCTAAGGCCTACCACAGGAAGTTATTGAAATGTCTTCTCCAATGGGACTGGTCTCCAGGGAGATGCTGAGGTATCTGTTGGTTGGTGGGCCTGACCTTGGACCCTCATGGAGGATGCTTATCTTGCTCATCGTACAGCAGGGAAGTCCTAACAGAGAACCTTATGTTTTGGGACAAAGTGCTGTCAGAACACTGGCAAGCACCATTTCTTTGTTCCCTTGACAAGAAGTTATTCCCTTTTTGGTGCAAGGTCAGCCTACGTGGCAGTTTCTGAACTCTTGGTGTCTGGACTCCCATAAGATGATACGTTGTGTGTCACCTCTGGCCTATTGTGACTGTTATATGTAAATTGGCACATACCCACTATAAAAGCTAAATTTGCTGTGCAATACAGTAGACACTGTTCTCTGAAACCAGCTTCAGAGGGGTTTTTCTGTGCCCTCAAGCTCCGCATGGTTGATGCTGAAAGGGCAAGCCCCCAGCATCTGTTCATTCACACAATTGTCTGAGGCCGTGAAAAAGAAAGGCAAGGCAATTCTGCAAATGCATACTCACAGGACTTCTCCAGGGTGACTTCTGCTGAGAGGGTGAAGGAGGAGCAGGGTCCAGAGCCCCGAATGTGCTTGTCCCAGTTATTTGGCCTCCTGATTATCAACCCCAGACAACTGCACAGTTATGGACTGCATGCTAAAAAATAAACAGGTGAGTCCAGAAGGCCCCTACCTCCAAGAAGCATGGGGATAAGAGGAAAAGTCAGAGATTAAAGAGTGTCCTTCATTGGAGGTTGTTCGGTTGATCTCCACTGAAGTCCTCCCCAGGACACAGAATGCTCTGAGACAGTAAAACTGTCTTAATTTGGGAGCAGGTGATTTTTTTTCTGAGTGTGAATTTTGTTACTCACTGACCCTGTGATATGGGGTGAATGGCCTCACCTCTCTGCCTCTACGATTTCCCAGGTGTGAAATGGAATTGTTTAAAAGAGAACATAACTCTATCAGTAGAAATACCAATTTCTTTTTCATAGTCAGCTTCAAAGCACCAGCTAATATGGGTTTATGATTGTTTTTGCTGCAGTTATCAAAAATTCCTGCCTTTGAGACAAAGCAATAAAGGGGAATAAAGACTGAAGAGCATGAGCAAGTGTCAGATTCTTGGCAGGACCGAAGGGCAACAACTTCAGCAGTGGAGGTGTTTGTTTCTATGGAGAAGGAGGTGGCCCAAGTGTCTGAAGCCAACATCAAAGGAAGTTTCCAGAGTGTGGGACCTGCCTGCCCAATTGAGCTGAGACAGTCCTTCTCATCCTGGTCATCAAAGCACAAGTTACCCACCCCATCAGCTCCCCTGGACCTCAGGGCCTTTAGATTTGCACTAAATTATACCTCCGGCTCTCTCGCCTTCCTCAGCCTCCAACTGCATGTGAGCCAATCCCATAGTAAAACCCTCTATGTATGGATGAATAGATTGATGACTGATTGATTGATTGGTTCTATTTTCTGGAAAATCCTAATAGAGTGGCCAATAAGATTTCCTTCTTTCCTCCCTCCCTCCCTCCCTCCTTTCCTTCCTTCCTTGATGAAGACAAGTTAATCTGCTTGCTTAATTGCATTTTCCTTTCAGTGTAACCATCAGTCTGTTAAAGCAATCTGAACCAAATAGACAAGAAAGAGCAAAATATTTTCCTTGGGTAATTAATGAGTAGAAACAGAAATGTTCATCTGCTGCACATTTTTGAAGTATTTTCCTCGCTATGCTTGCATGTGAGACTTCTTGTCACTTTAATCTTTTTGAACTTTTATTTTCTCTCTCCTTTACCTAAGTTTTTGTATGTTCCCTTGCTTCATTTCTCATTTGGTGTATCAGAAAAAGCCCACAACGTCTATGTAAGTCTCAGAGAAAATAAACCAAGACAAAAATCAATGAACGGGCAAATAAGGCTATTTGTGCTCTTGATATTGCATCGATATGACAATCTGTCACCATGCCTATTTGAAGGCTCCCTTGCACTTACAGTTGGAGGTGAAGCCTGCGACTCATGATGAGAGTGATGTGATTGAGATTGTCTTACCTGCTGCACCCAGACCTGCGGGTGCAGCACTTCCCGATCCACAGTCACAAACTTGGCTTTTGCTTTCTATGCAGTGAAGTCCACGCATCGTCTACTGTTGAGGCCTGCCGATTCTTCTGTGCTGCACCTGGATGTCCATAAATATTTTGCCTGTGAAATTTCTGTTCATTCTTTTTGAATACTTATAAAATCCCCACTATAAAAACCTATATAAAAAATAGGGAAGATATAATTCACATATCATAAAATTCACCATTTATGATGTTCAACTTAGTAAATGTTGGTATATTTTCAAAATAGTACAACCTTCCTCATGATCTACTTCTAAGCATTTTTATTGTCTTCAAAGAAACCTATTACTCATCAAAAATCACTTCTCATTCTCCCCTCCTCCCACTTTCTGGTAGTTAATAATCTATTTTTTTTTTTTGTCTGTACAAATCTTCCTATTGGGGAAATTTAATAGAAGTTGAATCATACAATATGGTCTTGTGTACCTGGCTTCTTTTGGTTGGCATCATGTTTTTAAGATGTCTCATAATGCAGTATGCTCCCATTTCATTTTTACTCCTGCCTGGATGATATTCTATCACCTGGATGTACCACATTCTGTTCATTCATAGGTGCCATTTTGTTTTTTGAAATATAAAAAGCAGTCATGAAATTTATTTGAAGAAAACAAGAGGCCTAGAATAGCCAAAGCAATCCCCAGTGAGAAAAGTAGAACTGGAGGCATCACAATGCCAGACCCCAAATTATACACAGGTGGCATTTTGAGTGCTCCTCAGTTTATTGTAAATCATGTGTTAAGAGTCTGTAAACAAGTCAGGATGGCGCCTGGCATTTTGCCAGAGGGAGTGGTTTGTGAAGTAACACCAGCGAGCCATTAAGTGTGGAGATTCCTTATTGGTTGACTGCTGTATCTAGTTTATGCTAATTAAGATAAGCTGTGTGGAATGTATAAATACCTCTCCTGTCCTACAATAAACGGCTTCCACTCCTGCTGTATCAATCTACACAAGTTGTTCGTCACCCCCAGGTTATTTTGCTGCAGCCGGCCTGTGGCAATCATGCACCATGATAGCTCATGTATAAGTTTTGTGTGCACATATATTTTTAATTTGGGAGGCATACAGCTGGGTGTGTAATTTCTGGGCCAAAGGATAAATCTATTAATCTTTGAGGAAAAGAGGTTTTTCTGAGCAGCCCTTCAAGTTCTGCAAGGCTCAGGAGTCAGGCTGGCCAGGGTTCCTGTGGAGGCTCCAGTTTAGAACACAGAATCTGAAAATGACTCATAAATACACAGCTTGCTACTGATTCTCTGTCTTGGCCTCATCTTTGTCTAGAAGATTTCCCCCACCCCCCAGGGGAGGATATATTTTCAAAACAATGCAGACAACAAATCCAATAGAAAAATGTGATCTCTAGCCAGAGATGAACCCTAAAACCTGGCTCACTGTACTCCTGGGGCCAGTAGAGGAGTCCTCAAGAATCTTATACCCTACATGAAGACTTTGTAAATCTCATTTTATTACAAATCTTGATATAAGGAGGGGTGCACCATCAACACAACCACTTTTGAATCCAGGATTGTCTTGTAACTTTATAACCCATCCTCATTTTGACAGTGATGTCATCGAGAATTGTCTCCACTGCCATTGACTCGAGAAATTGAATATGTAGCTAGATTAATGAGATTATGACACAGTGTAGGAATGCCAGTTTTGAACATGGTGGGAAACCCATTCACTCCATAGAATACAGGCCAAGCAGACCCAGCAGGGAGAAGAAGAGTTTTCCTCTAACAAACATCACTTGTCTGGATGCCTTTGTGTTGTTGCTCAGAGTTGTATCAGTTTGTACTTTTATTTACTTTATACTAACACTTTACATTCTATGAATAAATCTATTTTGCCTGTACAGAAGCAAAATAGCTAGAAACATAAAAAATGCATTTAAATGTTTTGTTTGAAAATAATTAACATTTTTAAATTGACACATTTTTCTCTTTAAAATGGAGCTGGAGATTTCTTAAATAGTTTAGATAGTTTGAGAAATTACTATAAAGATTGTTATTGACATATCTGTTTCTGCTACAAATAATAAATAAATTTAAGGGGGAAAAAAGAAGATGAGATTCAAATTTTCACATGCAGTCATTGTTCAAGGGAATAAACACCCAGGCATTGAAGATAATAATTCATCTATTAAATTTATCAGGGATTTCTAATATGTGTCCTAAAAATACAGGCAGGTTATATAAATGAATGAAAAGGAATGAATATATTTCTTTGGTTGTTGGAAAATAACTGTGTAAGTCGATGATAAATCGACTTGACACCTGGCTCAGAGGCAGAGAGACAGCACAGCGGGATGTGCTGTGGGTAGCAAGGCTGTGCATAGCCCATCTCCCTGGTTTGTTCTGGTACTTGATGCTGGGGGTTGAACCAGGGCCTTGCACTTGCTAAGCACATGCTCTTCCACTGAGCTACACCCTGGCCTCTGACAGCCCGTCTTAAGAAGGCAAGTGATGAGCTACTACTGTCTAGCATGTTTAAATAGCAATGTTGGCTTTGTCTCCCAGATGTCACATGATGCTTTCTATGGAAACCAGACAAATCAACCATATTTTCTATAATCCTTTTAGATTTTTGGAACACTTTGGCTCGAGAAAACATTTTTTTTTTTTTTGAGTTTTGAGAGTCCATATAAAAAACATCCACATACCGGAGTCAGCCTGGGGGCCACCAGCCTAAAAGTCTGGGATAGACACTCTTTGCATGGCCAGTGGGGACAGGATACTACTTTTCCCCAGCTGATGGGACAGTCTTCCACTTGCAATAGAAGGAATGTTAATTAAACAAGCTCTAAGCTCTATGTTCTCACTAGCACCAACAGGTCCCTTCCCTAGATATACAGGCTCCTGTTGTTGGCAGAACAGCAGTTTTCATAGGGGGTCTGTACAAGACCCTCACAGGAATTGGCTTCCACATTAATAAAGATTTACCCACAAGAATGTCTCAGAGTGGCAGGAATGCTGGATTTAACAAAATCGATTTTATGCAAAGGTCTAGGTATGCACTTCACCTGTGTCTTTACGCATCTAAAATTAATTTTTGACCCATTTTCTTGGGGACCAAATATTTACAGAATTCTAAGAAATAGGTATAAGTCAGTGTGCCTGTTTTGACAATGAAGACATTTCTGAATCTGAGGTAGATCCATATGCCTACAAGGTTGTAAAGGTGTTGTCACCTTTATCACATGGGGAGGCTACTGCGGCAGCCAGGTTCCTCCTGGTTCCCAATAAGGGCCGCCGTCATCAGGCCTCCAGCTCTGTGGATGCCATGGTAGTGAGGGTAGGTGGGATGATTTCAAAATAGCTGTCAGAGGAGTGTTAATAGCAAGATCAATTAACGGATAAATTCAAGGAGAATGGGCCATGAGAAGCAGGCTCCCATGTGTAGCGTCTGTTTTGGAATTCATACCAAGATCCCTTCCTTAAAATTCTCAGCAAGTTTACTTAGTTCCCTGAATCCTAAATTCCAAATGAAAGCAGTCAAGAAATTGGACAAGAAAAAAAAATGATAATTCTCTTATGAGATTTAAAGTTTAATCACCAACCTGCAGACTTTGGATATTTGAAGTAGTACAATGTCATCAAGTCAAAATCGGAAGAAAGAAACACTTCTAATCAACGGTCAAGGTCCACCCTCCGTCCAGTTTACACTGACAGCTGCATAGGAAAGAGAAATGGGCACAGTCTGGGGACTTGGTGCAGTTTGTCACTGCTGCTGCCATATTGTGAAAGCGGGTGTGTGACCCTGAAAGGTAAATCTTTCAAGTAAAATAAATATGAGTAAGCTCAGATGCACACTGGGCGTTATGCACATACAATATGTGGTGTTCCAGGAAACAAAGACCTTTGCAAGAGAAACCAGTCTTTAAGTTGGCAATTTTGACACACAATTCTATGTGGTGCCATTTTTCTCTCCGAAAGTCTTCTTTATTCAGAAAATGCCTGACCATGTTCAGCAATGTTTTCCAGTGTTTAATATTTGTAATAGGATACATGTTTTTGTACATGCTACTAAATTCAAGTTATCTATGAAGCACTGTTTTCTAGACATCAGTAATAGTGAATAAGGTTTATTAAGCATCTTAGAGATTTTTAAAGAATAACTTATAATTTTAGAGATTCCTGAGAATGTCCCAGGATTCTGACTCCTCACTTCTGAATCTCAAAGGTGAATTTTTGTTGAGAGTTTGGAAGCTCTGGACCCTGATGAAGAGAGTCAGGAAAAGCCACCAAGAGTGAGGCTAGGAGATGCTGGAGAGAAAAGCCATCATGACAGGAATGTGGAATGCCAAGTGGAGGGGGGCCTCCTGGGTTTTCTAAATGCCCTGAATAGAGACCCTGGGGCTGCTGCCTGCTGTGGGTTGTCACAACCTCATCACACATTGTGAGTGAGGACTGCTCCCATTCAGAAACCAGAAAGAAAGCTGGAGGTTGGTGCAGGACTCTGATCTGGTCACTGTTTACTCTACTGGATTCCACAGTTAGACAACACTCGCTAGTGCTGAAAGGCCCTTGAATCCAGTATCAATTCCTTGGCTGTATTTAAGCAGCCCCAGACTCTTTATGGTTATCAGGTTTGGACTTATCAATCTCACAATATTCTTGAAGGACCTTAGTGAAAATTCTTTAAGAAGGTACAGATTTTAAATTGTTATCTCTGTGAAATGGAGACCGTGGATTTGAGTTTCCAGATGGTTCATATGGCATGAAATGTAGAGGTTCAATCAGCTGACTTCCTTTGTGATAGTTTCTTCCTCTATTACACGGGGATGACACACACTTGTATGGTAGGATTTTTGAACTTAGTAAATGTGATAACGTGTGTAGTGGTCTCCAACCAGTAATTGATATTACTACCATATTGTAGATGCCCAGTTACCTACTGCTCAGTAATGACCACTTGACACTTAGTAGCTGTAGACAGCCGTGTTCCCTGCCTGAGGCTGTGGGTTGGTGGTTTGGTTGGGATCTGCAGGGTGATTCTTCTGCTCTGGCTGCTGCCAGAGCTGGATGGCTGGAGGAGGCCTCACTACACCTCTGACATCTGCTGCTGACTCAGTCTTAACTAGAGCTTCTGTCATGTCCTTGGGCAAAAGAAGGTGTGGGTGAGGATTGAAAGTCCTGCAGAGGCCTAGGCTCAGGAAATCCCAAGAGAATAAATGGACAGAGGAAGGCACACATAGCAAAGCAGATCGTGGTGGGAAGTGGCAAGTCCTTCGACACCACAGTCACCAAGTCTTCTTCTTCATTTTTATTTAAAGCATAGAAAGGGGATGGTCCATGTTCAGTGGCAGTGGTGACTTCCCAGTGACTCTGGGAACCTGCCTTTGCTGCAGCACCCTTTTGGATCACAGGGTGACTGGCTGTGCTGTGAGGCACTACTCTCATTTTCACACCTTTTGAGTTGCCGTGGTGGGTTCTGCAATGATAACTTAAGGTTATTTAAGCTTCTTATTTTTGCAGCAATAAAAATTAGGGTTAGGGTTAGTGTTTTGGCCATCATGCCTTCATTCACAAATAAACTTTCGTTTGGGCAAATTTTCCAAATCAGAAATTTAACATTTAGAAAAATGTCATGGATCCATATTCGGAAGCAGTATTGAAATACTCATGAGATATTTAAATATATTATTTTTCCAGGTTAAAGCAAACAAACAAACAAAAAGAGTCAATAAAACAAACAAAAATATCAATAACAAAAGTTAATGTCTCTGAGCATCCAGGATCCCAGCCAAGAGAAAAAAAAAACTCACAGGAATATAAATATAAATATAAATATATATAATATATATTTTACCAAGTTCATGTGAGGTTGTTCCTACTTTGAAGATACTGGATGCTGAGGAAGTCATTTTCAGGATTTTTGTAGTCATGCCTTTGTGAACAGCTTGGTCCTTGGAATTCCCCCTTTATGGAATTACCAAGCTACAGAACCCCTACTTCAAGGTCTGCCTCTTTCCCTAAAATGTCTTGGCTCCAAATTCAAAGATGGGCAGTTAAGAGAGTAGAAGAAGTTACTGTAGTTCCATGCCCACTAGTGCTAGAGGTCATCTCTGATTAGTAATGAATCCAGAAAATTGCTTTGGACAAATTTTACATCCTTCCTTGGTACTGTGGAGTTATAGCATAACAACTCTCTTTGGCAAAAGAATAACTAAGGGAGAGTCTTTTTTTCTTCACTTTTTTTTTGTGGTACTAGGGCCTTGCACAACTGGGCAAGCATTCTACCACTGAGCTTCACCCTCAGGCCCCAGGATTAACAGAGGGAAGAGGAAGAAAGGAACAGAATCCACTGGGCTGTGGATCACTTGTCACTCACAGACAGGCTGTGCTCTTGGGGAGGCCTTGAGGATGGACCTAGTGAAGGTCCAGAGGAAGGAGTTCTGCCCACTCACCACCTGCACGTACTGCTGAGTTTTACCCAGGTCTCGATGAGACTCCACTGCATCCACCTGCCAGGGTCAGCACAGCCACATATTGAGTAGGGAGGCCTGGAGGGACGAAGTTAGGAAGGTTGGTGGGAAAAGGCATGGGATCTGCTGCCAGGATCCGTGCTATTGGGAAGCAGGTTCATAAGCATTCACACAACACACGCCTCAGTCCTCAAGATAGTGATTTTAATAATTTTCCCACATTTTTACTATTTTCTTCTATCATACCATGAATCTTAGATATATTTTGAAGCTCAAACTATTCTCCCTGTGCTCTTAATTCCCTTTCATGCTTTCCATCCTTCCCATTATAGATGTGTAGCATCTACACATCTTCACACATTCTACTCTACATAGATAGACCTACAGAGGTCTCCCGGTAATATATGTGCAACTATATATAACACACTGCATATAATATGTGTTAGTAGATAGTGTAATTTAGACATGTACCATCTGTAGCACCATAGATTCATACCATATATAACACCATACACTCTAACATATCTAAAACATTTCATAGATGTTATATTGTATTCTATATTATACAGTATATATATGTTCTATATAACATATTAATTGTATAAAATATACTGGCTATATGTGTGTAAACAAACATAATATTCTGAAAATTTTTACAATTAAAAATTCTAAAACTCATTCAATTTTCTTTAATGAAATTAAATATGCTAATTATGCTTACTATGGAAATAACTGTACCAACTTATTTCAATGGCTTTACTTCTCAGTTCTGCCATTTCTGTTTGGTTCATATTTATTTATTCCACAACTGAAATTGCTGTCCCCTCCTATGTCTTTCAGAATTCAAAGCCTACTATTTTGAAGCCCTTTGGATCCACCCTAGGAGTGCTAGGGAGCAGGACTGCTTCCTGAGTTGCTTTTGGAGTTCACATGCTCTGGGACACACACACGCCCATGTCTGTAGCAAGGAGCTGTGCTCCTCCCTCATGTCCCCGTGTCCCCAGGATTAGATTGTTCCTGGCTAACCTCCTCATAGATGGGGTTAAGTTCTTCCCCGTAACCCTGGCTCTTGGCTGTAACCCCGCTGCACGTTGGATCTTGACATTCCTGGCCTCCCTAATGCGCTGCATTGTGCAAGACCAGACTGCCTCATGGAGCTGTGTTCTCTCCTGGGGAGGGGAGGGAGCAGTGAGTCTCCAGGTGGATTTAAATCTGGGTTAGCGCTTTCTATCCCTGAGCGCATCAAGTGAAACCTTGCTGTTCTCAGGAAGGAAGCACATGCAGCCAATCCAAGGACTGAATGCCCAGCTCTCCTGCAGCTGGGGGAAAGAAGAATACCAGAGCATCATCATTGTTATTACTGTTATTGTCATTAGTGTTTTTGGAGGATGAACTATTAGGACTTGGGCCTGACAGTGAGGGTGGGAATCCAGAGAGCACTTGCTGGCACGTTACCTGTTGATAAAGTATGGGAACACCTCTGAACTGCCCGCAGCCTCTCAGAGGGCTGAGATTCCACTCCTCTAAGCCCTCCCTCCTGATAACTCCCAGAAGCATCCTCCTTTCCACCTCATATCAACAAAGGACTGAGGCCTCCTCTTGGTCCTGTCCTGCTTGAGCCCCGTGTTTGGGTTTGGAATCCTGCTCAGTGGATTAAGAGCCACCTGAAGGACTGTTCTTCCTGCTTCTAGGTTGGAGGTAGGGGAAGAAGGGCTTTTATTAATAATTTCTTGTAATTGTTTCAACCCAATGGAAGGGTGGCTATGGGACCCCGTGATGGATGTCCCTCATTGGCTTCCTATTTGCCATAGTCATGCACCCGTTTCTCAGAGGCGACAGTGGCAGAGGGCTGCACAGGCCAGGGTCACACTTTCTCCCCAGACCCAACAGGCCTCCCTTGCTTCTGAGCAGGAATCACCCTCACCCACACAGGCAGCCGTGTGTGCAGGAGTGAAGGGCCCAGCCTTGCTCTCAGAGTCACCGTGTCCACCTGCCCACTCCGCTGCTTTTCTCTCTAAAGTCTCCTTATTTCCCAAGGTGTCACCTGCAGACACGGCCATTCCCAGGCACCAGCTCTGTCAGGGCCTCCACATTGGACGTGCAGAGGGGAAGCATTTGAGATGGGAGATCAGGACAGCGAGCCTAATCAAGTTTCTGTTTTTTTTTTTTTTTTTTTTTA